>NC_133649.1:94035909-94209821 GCF_009905375.1 Apium graveolens
CCATAGTTCCTGCATTCTTGCATCTGAGGTCTGCTATCCTTCCCCAGTTGACCAGCTTTCTGGAAATGGTTCTTCTGAGCTCCATTCCCGGGTCTAAACTTCTGGAACTTTTGGTTCTGACCTCCTCCATTCTTCCCAAACTTCCCTCTGAACTTTGAGCATCCTTGCTCTTGCTCAGAGCTTTCAAACTTCCTCTTTCTTCCTTCATTTTCTCTTCGAGCAGCTTCCCGCTCACCTTCCACTATCATTGCTTTCTGAACCAATACAGCATAGTTCTTAATCTCCAACATTGCTATTTGACTTCTAATCCACGGCTTGAATCCCTGCTGGAACCTCTTAGCCTTCTTCACTTCCGTATTCACGTACTCAGGTACGAACCTTGACAATTCTGAAAACTTCACTTCATATTCTGCTACCGACATTTCATCCTGCCTAAGATCCAGAAATTTCATCTCTAATTGATCTTGCATATAGCTTGGCAAATACTTTTCCAGAAACATCTCGGTAAACTTCTCCCAAGATAAGTCTTTGCCTTCCAACAACGCCTTAGAAGACTCCCACCAGAAACTTGCTTCATCTTTCAAATAATAACTTACGTACTGAGCTTTCTTATCATCCTTAACTTCTGCTAACTCAAAGGCTTTTTCCATCTCTCTTAACCATGACTGAGCTTTAATCGGGTCTGACAAACCTAAGAACTCTGGGGGATGAACAGATTGAAAGTGCTTGAAATTTCCAACTTTAGGGGCCACAAGTTGTTGCAAAAGCTGAGCAAGTCTGCTCATCATAGTGATTTCTGGGTTTATTTCTGGGTCTGGGGTGGGAATTTCTTCTTCTTGGTGATCTGGTGAGTTGGCCATTTCTTACAAACCTGATTGAGCAATTATTTAGCAATACGATAGCATGGCATGTATATATAACAACAATTTCTATGAAATCTCTTTTGTGGGTTTTAAGTTTTACCCAATTTGCACATGCAATCCTTATTACTACATAATTCTCATATCAATGTTGTTTTACCATGGCACGGAATAGGCTTTTATGAACTTTAAAACATGGTTGTACGAAAACATGGTTGTATTAAAGCATGGCATTGAGAACAGTTTATAAGATAATCAAGGTGCACAATGGAAAGCAATGACAATAGAATTATTTAATCAAAGGATACATAGAGAATATTCTGGATATTAAGGTTCTGAAACAAGGCACAATAAATAGCAGGGTTAAACAGAGGAAAAACTGGAAAACATCCCCCTATCTACCCCTAACTTCCAACTACTACTACTACAATACTGGTCTGAAATACAACAAGATAAATGAAAAAGGGATCCCGGCATCTGACCAAGTATCCCAAAGCCTACCGGCGCTGAAAAACAACAACAATCTACGGGCTCAACCAACAGTCCCGTCTAATCATCTAGTGTAACACCCCCAAATCCGGGGTCGGGAATCCGGGTTGTCATGAGTTCCATTTCCCTTAATAACACCCAATCTTAATAAATAATCAACTACTCTGTACTGTGACCCCACAATAAACACACACACCACACGTTATAGTCTCAGAGATGAACACTCAAAAATAACACAAGTCCTTATATTCCACAATTATAAACCGTTACACGTTAAAAAGGTTCTGAATAAATTTACATATTCCTTGCCATTATTACAATTCATATTATACATAAGTTTGGTTCATCAATAGTTGAAAACCTAGCCTATTGGTAGCTCCTACCTCAGCTACGGCGGCATCAACGCTTTCAGAAGACTACATAACGTTTTCTAACCGCTTGCGAATCGGGAGCTTGGTCCTGTTCATCTTTTCTATCTGTTATTGTGTGATGAAAGAAGAAAGCAAGGGTGAGAAGCAAGCCCACCAAAATAATATGTATAATGATTAACAATATATGAGCCTTCTCATAGTACTCATGAAAGTCTTAGTCAAAAGAAATGAACCAAGTTTGATATCTTAATGCGATGAAGTCACAAAATATTCAGTATATATACATATATACTTTTCAAAATCTTGGAAGTCCTCTTCCATGCATAATATACACAGAGTTCCAGTTTATAACTGTATAAAAATATCGTTGCAAGGTGATCTCATATATCTACCCTTGTCTCAACGTTTTTCTGAAAATCTTTGATATGCATAAGATAATCATTAACTAGATATAAGTTGAAAATATGAAGTTACAAGATACCCCAATATACTTATATCTTTTCCAAATATTACTTGAACTACCACCGTTCAAGTTATAATCAGTTCAAAAGTTCATCACATAGATGAGACTACAAGACAAGATTTGAATAGATTCAATCTTTGAATATCATTATAAATAATGAAGTTATGAGATACTTCATTAAATCCTGATATATATATACACCTATATATATATATATTTCATACACTCCTTGAAAACCTCTGTTATGAAAATTATAAACAGAGTTGCAATATCCAATGAATTTGGAAAGGAGAAAACCTTGGCATAAACCTGATATCTTGCTGATCAGGCAAAGATACCAATAAGTAACCTTTTCTACTAGTAGATGGACGAATTCCCCACTGGTCATCACCCTGGCCGCAATAGGACCTTATGCTGGACTGCCACTCAGCCACTTACGCATTTGATGGACTCCCACTGAGCCACTTACACTTTCATGGACGCCCACTGAGCCCATGTTGCTTATGCCGACTCAAATAGATGAACTTACTTCCCGAACGATGGGCAAGTAATCAAGATGTTTTCTCAAAACAGCAACCTCGTTGCGAATGTAAAATACACCACTGAGTCGGATCCCTTAAGTTTTGAACGAGTATTTAAATCCCCTTTAAAAGGAAGATCTTAAATATAAAAATGAGTTTTGGGATCCACTCTAACTTTTAAAAATCATTTTGAAGACTCGAAAACACTTTGAAGAGTGTTTGGAGTAATGCTGATTTAATGAAATAAATCAGTCCCAATATATTAGAAAATATCTGAATATTATTATTTAAATAATATTCCCATAAAGAATAATCTTTATAAAAATAATTGAAGTAGAAGTTTTAAAACTTATACTTGAAATGAGTATTAAATAACCAAAGATATACTTATACGAAAGTACTATCTTTATTTGAATAATCAAAGATAAGTTTGATTATCGACACCTTATTTTTTAATAAAATAAAGAATATATCTCAGCAAATAATCGGAGTCATAGATCCTCAAATGAACATTCAAATAATATATTCATTAAATAATATAAACTGAGTCATAAGCCCTCGAATGAATATTCAAATAATATTCAATAAATAATATAAAAGAGTCATAAGCACTCGAATGAATATTCAAATAATATTCAAATAATAAAATAAAAGGAGTCATAAGTCCTCGAATGAATATTCAAAATAATATCTATTTAATAAAATAAAGAAGTCATAAGCCCTCGAATGAATATTCAAAATAATATTCATTTAATAAAATAAAGAAGTCATAAGCCCTCGAATGAATATTCAAAATAATATTCATTTAATAAAATAAAGAAGTCATAAGCCCTCGAATGAATATTCAAATAATATTCATTTAAATAAAATAAAGGAGTCATAAGCCCTCGAATGAATATTCGTAATAATTTTCATTAAATAAAATAAAGTTATCGAATAAACCTTATTCGATTAATAGTTTTACAAACTATATCAATATATATATATATAAATATATATTATACTCGGGAGTCTCGCCTCCCGGTTTTAGAAAAAGTTCACATTTTGATCCCCTATACTAAGGGTATACGCAAATACCGCTTATCTCTAGCATAGATATTATGCAACGAATAAGCATTTGAACCAACAGATATATAAATCAAGAATACGAAACAGGCATGCATATATACCATATCACATGCTACAATATATCGCAAGAATTTGCTAATAACAAATATGCATTTATCACAAGATCATGCATATACACATATACATCACAACAACAGTATAACGGGTAGAAAACTTGCCTGAGCGACTGGGGGTGATAAAAGGAACGGGACGAGTCTGATAACCTATAAACAACAAGTAAGTTGGAATTAAACCAAAGTCACTTGTAAATCTATACTCTAACTACCTTAGACTCTAACGCTCGCTTTGCGCTTACTGATTCTCTTAAGTCACTCGAGTACCCTCGGCTCCACCATTTTTTTATAATTTAACCATTACAAGTTTTAAGGCGATTCCTTCGCGAGTGTCTTACCAACTGCCTAACACTCTTACCATAATTGTTTCATACACTAATTAACCCTTTTTGGTCTTTAACCTATGTTTCAAAGTAAGGCGGGGGGAAAAGTTTCGTTCGCGAAACGCCGTTACTTAAAACGGTCGTTTCTCCTAAACCGTACATCGGAATCAAACGAACTACATATCAAAATGAAGCTCGTAACATGAACTATCTAAACATGGCAATGGTCATAATCTAGCAGGGAGTTCTCGGGTACAAATATTATGAACAAAAGCAGTCTAAAGTAAATCGGACATTACGACGGCTATGTTTACGCGATTACCAATGTTTAAACTACTCCAATTAACCACCAACCAACTCATAACCATCAATACAACAAAACTTCACCTAAACCATACCACATCAGTCCATAATCTCCAAGGTTTTCAACTCAAACAATCACAATCAAGACCTATGAACTATAATCAAGCTTCAATTACCAAAACACTTCCAAATCAAACCAAACTACTAATAATCACAATCCATGCTTCTCATTTCACAAAATCAACCATTAAACTTACTAACAAATAAATTAAAGGCTAGGGTTTGAAGTTTATACCTTCCTTGGGAGGTGTTAAGTTGCTAGGAAGCCTTAGGGAGCCTCCTACAAGCTTGATCTTTCCAAAGAAATCAAGAACACAAAGTTAGGCTTTTAAGTTTCTAAAAGTCCGATTTAAAGAACTGTAAAAAGGAGGGTCTTACCATGATTATTTGGACGAGACTTGTGAACAAGAGTTGTAGGCCATCTCAATAACTTTCCAATGAGCTATAGAACACAATATTTGAGTGAGAAATGAAGGAGATACAGCAGTTTTAGTGTGCTGATTCTGTTTTGGCCGAGAGCAATGGAAATGGGGGAGGAAATGCTTTTGCTTTCTTGTGTTGGTGGAATAATGTGGTGGATAATGATGGGTTGTCTTGATATTTTGCTAGGTTAATAATAAACAAATGAGTTAGTGGAAGATGATCTCACCATTTGCCATGTGTTGGTGATTTGTGGTGAGATGAGATCATCCCTAGTTAACTATATAATTAACTAGCCATTCCTTCCTAACTATCACTTGATTTCTTGTTTGATCAACCATCCACTTGCCTTGCCACTTGCAAAGATATTTACAAGAGTCGTTATTCATTTCTTTGTCCGGTTATCACTCAATCTCGTTGATCGTTTGGTTAAATACCTTAATGGTTTTATTGATAAAATCTTCTTGGTATTTTTAATACCTAAATTAATTCTCTTTTATAATCCTTGAATTTAAAATCCTTCATCTTAATATTAATTCCTTAAATCCCTTAATGTCTGGTGGAAATCTCGGGGAAAAATAAAAGTGCTCGTTTTTAAAATCCGACAGCTTTTACATACACTTATTTTCTTTATGGAATACTAATACGATCTTAGAATTTCCATAACAGTACTCCTATATATCGTGGTCTGATAATTTTTCTTAATCAGCATTGTCAGCAAAAGTTACTATTCATCCGGGTTTCAAAAATCTCCAAAAATTGGGGTTATTATAGTCTCCCCTCCTTAAAAGGATTTTGTCCCGGAATCAGATAGAAAACAGTTAGGGATGCTTTTCTAGCATTGTGCCTTCTAACTCTCTAGTCAATTTTCCACATTATGGTTCTACCACCAAACTCTGACTAGTTTGATAACTCTTCTCCTAAGCACTTGTCCCTTTTCGATCTATAACCCTTCCTGGTTGCTCCATATAGGTTACGTCTGGTTGCATGTCTATGCGCTCATATGCCCCTATTTATCTGGCATCCGAATTACATTTTCTTAACATTGATACGTGGAACACGTTATGAACTTGCTACATATTCGGGGGTAGGGCTAGCTCATATGCTATCTTCCCAATATGTCTTAATATATCCAAGGGTCCAACAATTCGTGGACTTAGCTTCCCTTTCTTTCTGAACCTCATCCTTCCTTTCCAAGGGAATACCTATAACAACACTAGGTCCCCCACTTCCTATTTCTTGTCCTTTCATGTCAAATCAACATACTTCGTGTTCCCATCTTGGGCTACTACCAGCCGTCCTCTGATTAAAATCTATTATATCCTTGATCCTTTGGACTACTGCGGGTCCGAGCATCTTGCGCTCTACAACTTCATCCTAACATAAGGGAGATCGACATTGTCTTCCCTCAAGGATCTCATAAGGCAATATCTCAATACTGACATATGATCTATTATCGTAAAAAAACTCAATCAGTGTTAAGTGATCATTCCAAATTCTTTCAAGTCTATTGTACAGACTCTCATTATAGCTTTTAACATTAGAGCTTTTGCTTCTCAATACCCATTCTTTTCCAGTTCGTAATCGCTACTACCTTCCGTTCCTAATATTATACTGGTTATACTTTTGCTCGTTAGCGTTCTATAACCTTTTAATAACCATGCCAATCTTAGTATCACGAATGTGTTTCCATTCCGAATACTACCACAACTTTATTACTCCTTTTTCAGCTGTTTCTATTTTCGAAAGCTTAATCCTTCATATAGAAGTAAAATAATTTATTGAGAGATCACTATGATCATGAACACTTGTTATATCGCATAGTTAGTACAGAAGGTGGCCAGCCTTTAGTACTTGACAAGCAATTAAACAATAGATGGTATCCTACTAGGCTTCTATCACATAGATAGATAGTCATTCGGCAATACCTCCCCTTTCTGAAGGGTTGTTCTTCTCAGCTTACATGAAATGAAAAGAAGAGAAAAGAACGAATTGAAGAGAATTGTATATATGAAAAAATATACTGCCACAAAATATCTGGCTTGGAACCTACCTCTGAACTATAGAGGTTTGTCATAGGAGAATAAAACATATATGTATTTATATCAACCTCAAGTATTATAGCATCGCATTTCACATGCCTAAATATTTTCACCATTCCGTCCATCATTCTATGGACCCATGCTCTTCCTCGAGCTTATACACAATCACCTTTGAAACTCCCTCGATATCAAAAATCGAATCTGGGATCTCATTCGAGACCTCATCGTTACTAGAATCCATTTCTATACCGCAACCTTCTTCGTATAGGTAATACTACTCTTTATCGATAAGAAGGAATAAATATATCATAGGTAGATAATCGACTTAATTAGTCTATCAATGATAACTTATACACCACCACGACCCGATTAGTGGTACTTACTCTCAACATCCATTCCAATACAACTCTCACGGTTGTAAGTAATCAGCTCATTACTCTCAGAATCATTCCTGCATTACTATGGCCCACCGTTGACCTACTATAGTCATTCGTTTTCCATGAAGTTTTAATAGCTAACCATACGGAGTCCATTCATATCATATCGAATTCTTCTAAGGAGGTAACATGATCACCGTTCTTGATTCATGAAGAACACTCCTGATCCTGACGTACATTCATGACGTGAAGCAGATAAAATTGCAGAAGAGTTTCAATGAAAGCAATGATAGCAGGTTAATACCATTCTTAATCATATGCCTTCAATAGAAGACTTAACTCAAAGGTTCGTCTAGTCCTTTTTGAAATATTGTCCTGGATTATTCTCAAGATAGTACCTTCTGAGATAGATAGCCCGCTCATGGCGATTACACGAATTAAACCTTTACCAACTACTATTACGGTTGGGTATTGCACAGTCATCAGAAGGAATGTCAATCTTCCAAACCATAATACAACCTGCATAGCTTTAACCATCATCACTGTATTCCTTTGGCACAAGCGCCTATAATTATCCTCTTACCTTTAAAGTGTCGGCCACCTCTTTGGCCTTTCCTGATAGTAAAATTTCCTTACAGTCAATGTCATTTTAACCACCTCCAAATAAATTTTCTACCTTATTTCAATCACAGCTTATGTGAAAATGTTTTCCTTAAAATCTGATGAGTAAAAAAAAAATAATACCATTTTTCCATAAGTTATTGCCTCAGTCTTTAGAGGTTAATCACTGTCACGACTGACTCTCAATCATAATTAGAACATCTTTTTATCTTAAGTCCCAATTGCCCTGAACAACTTCGACCATTACTGGTTCGATCCATACCTTCTCGTGGTTTAACACGTGCCCCACTTGGCATCATTATAATTACGTCATATTTCCTTTATCAACATTTCTATTTTTGAGAATTTTGAATATTACCTTTCTCCTTGTAAAACCTCTAAGGTTATCCTTGAATCGTTCCTCCTGTATTCCCTAGATACAGGGCATATCAAGATACCATTTATTAATACCAGAATCATTGTCTATATACTTCTGAAAAATTTCTCCACTGATTCTTAAAGGTTGTTATTACCTTAATCCTTTCCAATTCATACTGTCAAAACTTATACTATCCCTATTAAGGGTGAAATGCCAACCTTTATGCATTCCCCTAGGATTCGTTTTAAGTTACCGATGTTCTATCCTTAATTCCACCTTTAAAAAGATACAAGCATCCTTCCATGGATAAATAAAGTCATATATCCCTGATAAGGGTATCTTATTCAATCATTTCCACCTCGATAGTCTATACCGAATTTCACAATAGCATCCTTATTCAAGTTAAGGTCAATCCACATGGCCTCCAAAAGATAAAAATGGTTATCCGCTTTTCTTTCCTGATTTGGTAATGATCACATGGATGATCTGGAAGATATTGGTCGTGTTCAACGTGAACTTCTTCTTAATAAATCCTTATTTACTTTTGTTGTTTATCTCAACAGTCATCTCAATGTTGGGATATCTTTCATACCTGGCGTCTCCCTTCTTGGGTATCAAGCCACCGGTCTTACACTTCACATTCTTGAAGGTCACTTCCTTCATCCAATTTTCCTAATTTCTTACTTCCTTGTCTCCTCAGTCTATCCGCCTCTCAATATTTATCCTTCGAACTATCTCAAGGTTTCCTCAAATCCTCCCAACTTACAGGGGATAAAATATATTTATCTCTTATGCCTTCAACCATCAATTTAACTCATGGTGAATCACCCTCATCCTGACGATTACATACTTTTCTATTTCTATTGTTACGAGTCTTTAGGGTTTCCTCATACCCAACTTCCTTATCATTCCTCAAACTCTATTGCCTTTATATTCCTTTCCACTTCAGTTTCTTTTTATTTTCCTTTCTCTTATTATTATTTTATGAACCAACACAACATAAGCATTGATTTCAAATATCCCGTCATTCTGGATTCGTGTCCTCAGAATGAATCTTGATAACTTTTACAACTTAGATTCATAATTCATCATACTCATCCGCTTTTATTCTAGCTCCAAAGCTTGTACACTACCTCCATAACCTTGGGAAGTACTTTCCCGAAAATAATTGTCTGAACTTAAATCAGTTTATTATAATCTCTTGCTCCGTGCCTTCCTTGGCCTTTCACCAGCGGGTAGCCTCTCTCTTACGGGGGTAAGTGACAAAAACAGTCTTTTATGCTTCGTCAATCATTTAGAATCTCAAATAATTCCTATATTTCCTTTAGCCAGGCTCTTGCCTCGACTGGGTCAAACTGTTCCTTGGAACTCTGAGAGCTTAGCGACTTAAAGGTCATGAAAGAATTTCTCACCGCATTGTTTCCTCAAGGTGGTGGTTGGGGATAATAGTCTAAGTTCTGTCTAGACTGGTCCATAAATTGTCGTATAGGAGTACCATCTCGGGTCTCCTTTCCTTACTCGACTTTCTGTTTCCTTAGTATGAAATGTTTCAACCTTCTCCCATAATCGGGGTTATCTTATACATTAAAAACCTTGTTTTCCACTCTATTATGTTATGGGTTCTTTCTTTCTTGATGGCAACCTCCCTGACTATCACATTCAGGGTTTGCCCTAAATCTTATTCCTCAAACTATGGCTCTCATCTAAGTTCTCATCCTTAAGCTCTTGAACTTTTGAAACCCAATTTCTGTAGGAACACCTCACTATCCCCTTATCATCTTTCTCGGTGTGGATCTCTTCTCCAGTCATTGACTCTCTGCCTTCATTCATCACTTTTTCTGGCATAATATGTTCTTTTCCAAAAATTCGGTCTGTATTGCAATCTCAAACAGCTTTTCGGTACCGGCTCCGGTTACCTTCACTTCTATTTCCATTTTCTCAAAATCTCTTATAAACTATCCCAAAGACATTATCATCTTGGGTCTCTCCTTTTTACTAAGGGCATCAGCCACCATATTGGCTTTCCCCGAATGATAAAGAATCTCCCAATCATAATTCTTGATTAGCTCTAACCGCCTCCTCTGGCGTATGTTGAGCTCTTTCTACGTAAAAATGTACTAGAGCTCCTATGGTTTGTGTAAATCTTGCACTTCTCTCCATACAAGTAGTGCCTCCAATCTTTAGGGAAAAACTATTGCCACGAGCCCAAGCTCATGGGTGGGGATATCGAATTTTATATTCCCTTAATTGTCTTGATGCGTACGCGATTACCTTGTTGTGCTGTATAAGAAGCACCCTAATTCCTTATGCGAAGCGTCACTACACATCACAAAATCTCCTTTTCCATCCGGCAACGCCATCATAGGGTCGTCACCAATCTTTGCTTCAGTTCTTAAAAGTTATTCTCGTATTTCTCTGTCCATTCAAACTTCTCAGTCTTACGAGTAAGCCGCGTTAAAGGGGGCTACTATCTTTACAAACTTGAACGAACCTCCGATAGTGACCGACCAATTCTACCTCTGGTAGTCGACCTAACCATGGTCATCAATTCATCAGTGGTCCTTTATTCATTCTTGTCAGGATCCTCCATGGGATCCTCCTCAGCAACTATCCCTTCTAGGACAACATCCTCAACATGAACATCATCCGATCCCGCGTTAGGACGCTCTATCGGATCCATAATCTGATCCCCAATAAGTAATAAAACATCATCGCGTTGTTGCTCCTCAACCTCAGGGTTCGGAGTCCCGCTACCATATACGATAACGAACTACGCTTCTATCACGATATTTATAAGGGTTCCCATAAGGGTTTTAACTGTCAGTACTACGTTAGGTAGCCCGACTAGGAACTTAGCAAGAGTTCTTATTATCTTAGTGAACTTATTATCTTAACGTCACATCATCTCTGAGGTTTATAACGCTTAGCTCTGATACCACTTCTGTAACACCCCCAAATCCGGGGTCGGGGATCCGGGTTGTCATGAGTTCCATTTCCCTTAATAACACCCAATCTTAATAAATAATCAACTACTCTGTACTGTGACCCCACAATAAACACACACACCACACGTTATAGTCTCAGAGATGAACACTCAAAAATAACACAAGTCCTTATATTCCACAATTATAAACCGTTACACCTTAAAAAGGTTCTGAATAAATTTACATATTCCTTGCCATTATTACAATTCATATTATACATAAGTTTGGTTCATCAATAGTTGAAAACCTAGCCTATTGGTAGCTCCTACCTCAGCTACGGCGGCATCAACGCTTTCAGAAGACTGCATAACGTTTTCTAACCGCTTGCGAATCGGGAGCTTGGTCCTGTTCATCTTTTCTATCTGTTGTTGTGTGATGAAAGAAGAAAGCAAGGGTGAGAAGCAAGCCCACCAAAATAATATGTATAATGATTAACAATATATGAGCCTTCTCATAGTACTCATGAAAGTCTTGGTCAAAAGAAATGAACCAAGTTTGATATCTTAATGCGATGAAGTCACAAAATATTCAGTATATATACATATATACTTTTCAAAATCTTGGAAGTCCTCTTCCATGCATAATATACACAGAGTTCCAGTTTATAACTGTATAAAAATATCGTTGCAAGGTGATCTCATATATCTACCCTTGTCTCAACGTTTTTCTGAAAATCTTTGATATGCATAAGATAATCATTAACTAGATATAAGTTGAAAATATGAAGTTACAAGATATCCCAATATACTTATATCTTTTCCAAATATTACTTGAACTACCATGGTTCAAGTTATAATCAGTTCAAAAGTTCATCACATAGATGAGACTACAAGACAAGATTTGAATAGATTCAATTTTTGAATATCATTATAAATAATGAAGTTACGAGATACTTCATTAAATCCCGATATATATATACACCTATATATATACATTTCATACACTCCTTGAAAACCTCTGTTATGAAAATTATAAACAGAGTTGCAATATCCAATGAATTTGGAAAGGAGAAAACCTTGGCATAAACCTGATATCTTGCTGATCAGGCAAAGATACCAATAAGTAACCTTTTCTACTAGTAGATGGACGAATTCCCCACTGGTCATCACCCTGGCCGCAATAGGACCTTATACTGGACTGCCACTCAGCCACTTACGCATTTGATGGACTCCCACTGAGCCACTTACACTTTCATGGACGCCCACTGAGCCCATGTTGCTTATGCCGGCTCAAATAGATGAACTTACTTCCCGAACGATGGGCAAGTAATCAAGATGTTTTCTCAAAACAGCAACCTCGTTGCGAATGTAAAATACACCACTGAGCTGGATCCCTTAAGTTTTGAATGAGTATTTAAATCCCCTTTAAAAGGAAGATCTTAAATATAAAAATGAGTTTTGGGATCCGCTCTAACTTTTAAAAATTATTTTGAAGACTCGAAAACACTTTAAAGAGTGTTTGGAGTAATGCTGATTTAATGAAATAAATCAGTCCCAATATATTAGAAAATATCTGAATATTATTATTTAAATAATATTCCCATAAAGAATAATCTTTATAAAAATAATTGAAGTAGAAGTTTTAAAACTTATACTTGAAATGAGTATTAAATAACCAAAGATATACTTATACGAAAGTACTATCTTTATTTGAATAATCAAAGATAAGTTTGATTATCGACACCTTATGCTTTAATAAAATAAAGAATATATCTCAGCAAATAATCGGAGTCATAGATTCTCAAATGAATATTCAAATAATATATTCATTAAATAATATAAACTGAGTCATAAGCCCGAGAATGAATATTCAAATAATATTCAATAAATAATATAAAAGAGTCATAAGCACTCGAATGAATATTCAAATAATATTCAAATAATAAAATAAAAGGAGTCATAAGTCCTCGAATGAATATTCAAAATAATATTCATTTAATAAAATAAAGAAGTCATAAGCCCTCGAATGAATATTCAAAATAATATTCATTTAATAAAATAAAGAAGTCATAAGCCCTCGAATGAATATTCAAAATAATATTCATTTAATAAAATAAAGAAGTCATAAGCCCTCGAATGAATATTCAAAATAATATTCATTTAAATAAAATAAAGGAGTCATAAGCCCTCGAATGAATATTCGTAATAATATTCATTAAATAAAATAAAGTTATCGAATAAACCTTATTCGATTAATAGTTTTAAAAACTATATCAATATATATATATATAAATATATATTATACTCGGGAGTCTCGCCTCCCGGTTTTAGAAAAAGTTCACATTTTGATCCCCTATACTAAGGGTATACGCAAATACCGCTTATCTCTAAGCATAGGTATTATGCAACGAATAAGCATTTGAACCAACAGATATATAAATCAAGAATACGAAACAGGCATGCATATATACCATATCACATGCTACAATATATCGCAAGAATTTGCTAATAACAAATATGCATTTATCACAAGATCATGCATATACACATATACATCACAACAACAGTATAACGGGTAGAAAACTTGCCTGAGCGACTGGGGGTGATAAAAGGCTCGGGACGAGTCTGGTAACCTATAAACAACAAGTAAGTTGGAATTAAACCAAAGTCACTTGTAAATCTATACTCTAACTACCTTAGACTCTAACGCTCGCTTTGCGCTTACTGATTCTCTTAAGTCACTCGAGTACCCTCGGCTCCACCATTTTTTTATAATTTAACCATTACAAGTTTTAAGGCGATTCCTTCGCGAGTGTCTTACCAACTGCCTAACACTCTTACCATAATTGTTTTATACACTAATTAACCCTTTTTGGTCTTTAACCTATGTTTCAAAGTAAAGCGGGGGAAAAGTTTCGTTCGCGAAATGCCGTTACTTAAAACAGTCGTTTCTCCTAAACCGTACATCGGAATCAAACGAACTACATATCAAAACGAAGCTCGTAACATGAACTATCTAAACATGGCAATGGTCATAATCTAGTAGGGAGTTCTCGGGTCCAAATATTATGAACAAAAGCAGTCTAAAGTAAATCGGACATTACGACGGCTATGTTTACGCGATTACCAGTGTTTAAAACTACTCCAATTAACCACCAACCAACTCATAACCATCAATAAAACAAAACTTCACCTAAACCATACCACATCAGTCCATAATCTCCAAGGTTTTCAACTCAAACAACCACAATCAAGACCTATGAACTATAATCAAGCTTCAATTACCAAAACACTTCCAAATCAAACCAAACTACTAATAATCACAATCCATGCTTCTCATTTCACAAAACCAACCATTAAACTTACTAACAAATAAAGTAAAGGCTAGGGTTTGAAGTTTATACCTTCCTTGGGAGGTGTTAAGTTGCTAGGAAGCCTTAGGGAGCCTCCTACAAGCTTGATCTTTCCAAAGAAATCAAAACACAAAGTTAGGCTTTTAAGTTTCTAAAAGTCCGATTTAAAGAACTGTAAAAAGGAGGGTCTTACCATGATTATTTGGACGAGACTTGTGAACAAGAGTTGTAGGCCATCTCAATAACTTTCCAATGAGCTATAGAACACAATATTTGAGTGAGAAATGAAGGAGATACAGCAGTTTTAGTGTGCTGATTCTGTTTTGGCCGAGAGCAATGGAAATGGGGGAGGAAATGCTTTTGCTTTCTTGTGTTGGTGGAATAATGTGGTGGATAATGATGGGTTGTCTTGATATTTTGCTAGGTTAATAATAAACAAATGAGTTAGTGGAAGATGATCTCACCATTTGCCATGTGTTGGTGATTTGTGGTAAGATGAGATCATCCCTAGTTAACTATATAATTAACTAGCCATTCCTTCCTAACTATCACTTGGTTTCTTGTTTGATCAACCATCCACTTGCCTTGCCACTTGCAAAGATATTTACAAGAGTCGTTATTCATTTCTTTGTCCGGTTATCACTCAATCTCGTTGATCGTTTGGTTAAATACCTTAATGGTTTTATTGATAAAATCTTCTTGGTATTTTTAATACCTAAATTAATTCTCCTTTATAATCCTTGAATTTAAAATCCTTCATCTTAATATTAATTCCTTAAATCCCTTAATGTCTGGTGGAAATCTCGGGGAAAAATAAAAGTGCTCGTTTTCAAAATCCGACAGCTTTTACATACACTTATTTTCTTTATGGAATACTAATACGATCTTAGAATTTCCATAACAGTACTCCTATATATCGTGGTCTGATAATTTTTCTTAATCAGCATTGTCAGCAAAAGTTACTATTCATCCGGGTTTCAAAAATCTCCAAAAATTGGGGTTATTATATCTAGAATCTCTCTCAACACAACCAACATCCAGCGAATGATCTTATGCAGCCTCTGGGCCTCAGCATCAGCATCACTAGTGGATGGTCCCTCATCCAATCTTCTCCTGGCAACCTGCTCCACCAACTGAATCCTAGCTCTCCACTCCTCCATCACCACTGAAGTCCTCTGCCTAGAATCCCGAATCAACCTATCTACCAAAGCTCCCAACTCAGGAATGCGGGAGTACACAAAGTCTCGGTCCTGGGCTAACTTGCCACCAACACTGACAGGAACAGTCTTAGGCATCTCGGACTGTGGCTCAGGGGCAGGGGTCTCTGAATCAGGCCTCAAGGGTGAAATCTGCATGGGGATCTCACTACTCTCAGAAGGGTCCTCCTCTGGGTCTGAACTAACATACACAGGCTCCTCTGGAGAGGGTGGAACGGGGTCCACAGGGGCACCAGTCAAACTAATCTCTGAGTCTGAGTTACTACCACTACTAGGATCCTGAGAGAAAATACAAAACAGCAACCAAGAAACAATGTTAGGGTTAAATAAAGCTTCCAGCTAACTCACACCCTAACTCTAGTTTCCGCTTTACCAATAAACACTTTCCTTAGACTATACCTAATAGTCTAACTCAACTCTATATGGGTCGAACTCTCTCGCGATATAGGATATATTCCCAAAATACCCCTTTTTAAATCCTAACTTGTCTCAGGGACTAGATCCTGTAGCTTTGATACCAACTTGTGACGCCCTCAATCTCGGGGTTAGGAAATGAGGACTCACACACCTCTAATCTAATAATTAAATATGCATAAACCCCGATTAACTACTAACAGGATCAACAGGATAAAGTATGAGACAAGATCACAACTATCAATCATAAAATATAACTTACAAACCCAAAATATTATTAGATAACCAACATCGATTCCGGCTGGGAACGGACAGATAACCCATTGTATCTTTATACACTTCTTTCTAGGCGCGAGCTCACTCATGATTACCACTACCTGCTCTGGCAACCGGAAGCCCTTAACACGGTAGGGACCACCAGGTACGCTCTTACGAGCAGTGCGCCTAAGCCTGGCCATCTTCTTGCTTAACTACCATGGTTGGATTAAGACAAAACAAATGAGTATAAAACTCAGCAAGTAACTATATAGCAGTTCTATAATATCAAATCACAATATGCTTTAACAAACTAGGGCATTCTACTTTATTTAATCTAGGTGGCATATTTCCATCTTTTTGGGTTAAGGAAAGGTTTCTGAAGAATAATATGGGCTTTCAAAGAACAAGGCTCAAAGCAGGACGAAAGCCGACATTCATCACAAATCATTGCAGGATCAAAATAGATCTTTTGATAGGGGAAAGCAACAGTATTTCAAGATATAGAATCAATCATATGATCAACAATTTCAAGAATCAGGGTTCTCGAGCTTTAAGCTCCACAATAACATAATCAACTCTTTTCAAGGCAATATAAACCATTTTCATTTTCAAAATCAATTTACTGAACAAAAGTTTCAGTTCCCTTTTAAATAATCAATTAGAACCCTTGATTGGATCACTTTATCTTTCCATTTCATTATATACGGGTGATCAGCCCGTATCGACCTCCATTCCGGTCTTTAAGGTACCAATCGGCATAATTTCAGCCTTAAGTTGGACTAGCCCCGCTAGTCTCTTACCATGACTGGACTAGTCCCACTAGCCTCTTACGTCCCAATCCAATCCATCAGGAATTCATTTGGAAAACCTTGAGTTGGAAGAACAATTAGGTTTTCTAAAATTCATTTTATCATTACCAAGCATTTGAAATCATTCGGACTTCTTCAAGTCAAAACTCATTTTTAATTCAGATTTTAAGGAAACAAAGTTCAGGGAGTGATTCAAAGATACGCAAGGAACAATTCATAAGAATTCTGTATCAAGGATAACAAAGCACTAAATTAGAAGGATCAGCATTGATTTAGGGATCAATAGGGTGATCAAGAGAAACAGGGTATCATTAAACAGGTTTAACAAAGATAATTAAAAGGTTCAATATAATTCATGGCTTAATAGGTAACTTGAACAGAAAAGACGGATTATCAAAGGGTGAAATCAATAGGCTTATCAATAACAGGTTATCAAGAACAAGGGTACTTCAAATCAATATCAGGGTTTCATAAAATGAGGGTTTCATACTTAAATAGTTCAATACTCTACATGGTATGAACAACATTCTCTTTATAACCAATTACACAAGTAATCAGAGTTACTTGCCTGAATTTGCTTTCCTGAAGGTTGAACTACTGCCACCTAGTAAATCCTTTCCTTTCCTAGCCTGAATGCCCTCACGCTCCGAATCTACAATAAAACCAAAATCTTAATCAGATTCTCAACTCTCGTTCCCGGAACGATCACTCTATACGATTACTCGATTATATCTTTGACTCGAGTATACGAATATAGCTTATACATATAAGCACATAGCACATAGCATATAGCATATCCCTTTCTCGTAGCTTTTATACCCTTATATACTTAACAATCAAAGTGTACTCGCTTAACCTTGGCTATTTCTCAAATCACACTAATATAACTCGTACGAGTACAAGATTTATTCGTAACCAAACATTTACGTCCATAACTATCACTTATATCTTTTAAAATCATTCAACTTAGTTCCCTTTTTCCTTTGTTCCTTAATTCGAACCACATACTACAATTAAGCAAACAAATTCATAGATATTCATTTATACACTTTCAATCATCCTTGTGATCATCAAAATTAAGTTTTTGACTCTTAATCCCTATGGCCTATTCGGCCTTATCACACAAAATCAATCAAATACGTACTTTAAATCATATAACCACATAACTCATTCAAAAACCATTAAAGAATTATTCCCCTTTCTTTAAATCATAAAAATTCGAACCATGATTATATATATACAATCAAATTTCTCAAAATTACACCATGCATCCTTAATCATAGCATAATCCAACAATTAAACTACATCTCATTTTATCAACAATAATTCGAACCAAATCATACATACATGCTTGCATGCAATTCAATTTCAACTCATCATTATATCAAACACTTCATTTTCATCAAGTACACCAACTAAATTCCTTAACACAATCGAATTTCACCTAAATCACAACATGCATCCACTTATTCATCAAATTAACTCCTTTTTAACTAAATTCCCATTCGGCAAAAACTCAAATTTACATCTCAAGGACAAATCAATGACATGCATATCTTGATCTTCTTTAAAACTAACATGCAATCACTTTTATGCCATATAAACTTAGTATTTACCAAGATTATCTCACAAAAATCAAATTCCTCTTCTTAATTAGCAAAAAGCCGAAGCAAAAATCCACATGCAAACCTTAATTTTTGATTTTCTAAGCAACAATCATTTGCACACATTCATTTACTTCCTAACACAATCAATGGAATCATTTTATCAAGCACACACTCGATTTTCATCAAAGAAACAAAACTTTTTTTCAAATCTTCAAGAAATCATAACATGCAAAGCTAAAATCAAATGATCACACCATGGAAAATCCACCGGCTCTCCTTTGGTTCATGGCCGGTGGTGGCCGAACTTGAGAGAGCCCATAACGGGTCTCTTCTCGAGTTTATGACCTCCAAACATGCTTGAATTCACTCTCATGGTTATGCATCAAGAAATGGTTTTTCTTGAACACTACCATAGTGATTAACCCACAAAACTTTTACAATTACTTACATGCAAATAGGAATCGAAGTGTATACCGAAAATAACAACTAAAGGTAGCAATATCTTTGTGTTTGAGTATGTTTTGATGGTTGCATGCAAGTGGGAGAGGTGAGAGATGAGAGAGCCGAGAGAGAGTGAGAGAGAGTGTTCGAGAGAGAGAGGAAAGAAAAGAGAAGAGAGGAAAGAGTGAGTGCACGGGAAAGAAAAAGAAAATGGGGGAGGGAGGGGTGATTTTATACTCCACCAAAGCAAGGGCAAAATGGTAATCTATTAATTCCTTATTGGCTCACACATTCTTTCTCTTTTTACTCAAATGCAACAAAATTCAAATATAAAATATATCTCTCTCAGAAAGTCGAGAATTATCGAAAATGACAATTTTAACACGCAGGTCTCGAAATTAGGATTTTATCCATTACTCATAATAAGAATTTGAGCGAACGGTTGATTTTATATGAATTTCGTAAACTTGCTTTAATAAATACATTTTTCACATAAAATCAATTTAAAAATGCAAAGATCAACTATCAAATTCACTCATCATTTTTAAAAAGTCTCTAGGACCATTACGAAGATAACAAAACAAATCCCATATTTTTATCTTACTCGAATGATTTTATAAAAATACGCGAAGGTTAATTAAACCTTTATTTAAATCACGTAATTCCTTTAAAATTCACAAAATTGACACAGAACGCATAGTCATGCACTCAGTCAAGCAATCACACATATACAGTCACATAACGACTCAGGTCTGATCATAAAATATATCCCTCTTTAATCTTTATCCTCTTTTACGCGAACCGGGTCACGTTCAGCCTGACGGCCCGACGCTCAGCGTTTCGATTACGCTTCTCAACGTCTTTACTAATCAACACGTCACTTAGGACGAAATACTTTATTTACTCATTCATTTCATTCAATCACACCTAATTCACATTTTATATTCTTTAACTCCATATTAGGGCGGGTTCCGTTCTACCTGACGGCCCGACACCACAGCTTATCTTTTAAGCTGACTCTTTAAATTGGAACATTTTTTTTTATCCAAGCTCCTAAACTCTAGTATACAGATAAGACAAATAATCATCACTTAGCCACATAATTATAATCACATCACATAACACATACTTTATTCACTTAATTACGTCACAAAATTCTCAGTCGTCACAATCTACTCTCCTTAAAAGGATTCTGTCCCCAGAATCTAATCTAAGCAAATAGATGGGGATACTTTTCTTTCATTTCGCTTTCTAATTCCAAAGTCGATTCTTCGACTAATGGATTTCTCCACAACACTCTAACTAGAGGTACAACTTTATTTCTAATTGTCCTTTCTTTTCGATCCAAAATTCGCACTGATTGTTCCACATAGGACAAATCTGGTTGGATTTCTACTGGTTCCAACTCGATCACATGGCTCGCATCAGCATTATACTTCTTCGGGAGACATACATGAAACACATTGTGCAGATGTTGCATTTGCGGTGGTAGCGCCAATTCATATGCCACTTTCCCAACTTGTCGCAATACTTTAAATGGTCCAATGTACCTTGGACTCAGCTTTCCTTTCTTTCCGAAATGAGTTAAACCTTTCCAAGGAGATATCTTTAACAAGACTTTGTCTCCAGTTTCGAATTACACATCTTTTCGTTCTTGATTTGCGTACTTTTCCTGTCGATCTTGAGCTGCAATTAATCTCTTTTGAATCATTTCATCCTTTTCCTTCGTTTGCTGAACTAGCTCTGGGCCAATTAACTTACGCTCACCAACTTCATCCCAATAAGTAGGGGATCTACACTTTCTTCCGTACAACTCTTCATAAGGCGGCATGCCAATACTCGCGTGATAATTGTTGTTGTAGGAAAACTCAATTAAGGGCAAATGATCGTCCCAATTTCCTTTGAAATCTATTATACAGGTTTGCAACATATCTTCAATCGTCTGAATTGTCCTTTCACTTTGTCCGTCTGTCTGCGGATGATATGCCGTACTCATTTTCAGTTTCGTTCCCAAATGATCATGGAATTGTCGCTAAAACCTTGAATTAAACCTTGGATCTCTATCAGACACGATAGATACAGGAACTCCATGACGTATCACGATCTCATCCAGATTCAATTTGACCAACCTCTCTAATGAAAACCTTTCGTTTATCGGCAAGAAATGTGCTGACTTTGTCAACCGATCGATTACCACCCAAATCGCATCATGATTTGACTTGGTTTTAGGTAATCCTACCACGAAATTCATCGCTATATGTTCCCATTTCCATTCGGGTATGTCCAGTGGCTGAAGCAATCCGCTTGGCCTTTGATGTTCCGCTTTAACTGTTTGGCACGTATAACATTTACTTATCCATTCCACAATTTCCTTTTTCATGTTTGGCCACCAATAATTTTCTTTTAAATCCTGGTACATCTTCGTACTTCCAGGGTGAATTGAAAATCTCGAGTTATGCGCTTCTTGCAAAATCTCGTGCTTTAGTTCCACGACATTTAGTATCCAAATACGTGAGTTAAGACGGTATATTCCTTTTCCATCCTTTTGAGCTTAAATTTCTTCTCCCGTCAACTTATCCTTTTCGTGACTCATCACTTGCTCTTGACAGCATCGAATCTTTTCCAAAATTTTAGGTTGAAACAGCATTGCATATATAGCTTCACCTCCACATTCTGTAGTTTGCACCTCTATTTCCATCTTTTCAAAGTCTTTGATTAATTCTTCCGATGATGTTAACATATTCAACCTTTCTTTTCGGCTTAAAGCGTCAGCTACCACATTTGCCTTTCTAGGATGATAGTTTATCGCACAATCATAATCTGTGATCAATTCCAACCACCTTCAAGCAATCACACATATACAGTCACATAACGACTCAGGTCTGATCATAGAATCTATCCCTCTTTAATCTTTATCCTCTTTTACGCGTACCGGGTCACGTTCAGCCTGACGGCCTGACGCTTAGCGTTTCGATTACGCTTCTCAACGTCTTTACCAATCAACACGTCACTTAGGACGAAATACTTTATTTACTCATTCATTTTATCCAATCACACATAATTCACATTTTATATTCTTTAACTCCATATTAGGGCGGGTTCCGTTCTACCTGACAGCCCGACACCACAGCTTATCTTTTAAGCTGACTCTTTAAATTGGAACGTTTTTTTTATCCACGCTCCTAAACTCTAGTATACAGATAAGACAAATAATCATCACTTAGCCACATAATTATAATCACATCACATAACACATACTTTATTCACTTAATTACGTCGCAAAATTCTCAGTCATCACAGTAGAGCCCTTATTATTGTCCCTGGAGACTAAGAACTAAACCAAAGTATAGTTCCGTGTACACAAGATGACTATGATGACCTCATGTCTAAGGATACTTGTACAACTATCACTATGTGAAATTCTGCTAACACGTGAGTGAACTCCATCAGTTGTTCATCTGTGTGAGTCATGTTCAATGAACTTATTCTATAATAAGCACCTACATACTAGCTATAGTGTCACCACATAAATGTCTATGAGAACAGACATCCTTCATAATGAAGCAAGCATAGTATGTACCGATCTTTGCAGATTACTAATTACCAGTTTGTAATCCTACGACCAGGAAATATTTAAGTTCGGAGTTATCATCTTTTTAGGTCTCATTATTATGATCTCATCATAATCCATAAAACGCTTTATTCTAAACTATGGTATATCTTATTTAAATACTTAAATAGATAAAGCCCGCAATAAAACCAAAACAAGTCTTTTATTAATATCAATAAAATCAAAACAGATTACATAAAAGTTATTCCTAAATCATCATACATGATTGGACTTAGGACACATCTCTTTCACCAAAAAGGATAAACTGATAAGTCAATTTAAAATTAAGAATCACAGACTTGGCTAAAGCACTAATCTGAGTTTCAATCAACCATCCTTCCCAAGAAGATTCCTTATCTTTTATAATTGACCCATCTCCCACGGAGTTAAATTTTCTAAAACTGTAACCTTCAATATCGAATCATGAATCCTCTCTACCATTTTCATTTCGGAAGTAGCATCTCAATGTAAAATTTCTATTCCTCCAGACAGTCAACACTTGTTTACTTTCCACAGCCAAGACTGTCCAGTTACAAAAACTACTAGCAATTCATTGCCTCGAGATTTTAAAGGAAATGTCAAAGTCAAAGAATCAATAATACAGAGAGGACAAGAGAAGAAAACATAGGTATGACTGAGAGCAACCATACAAGTACATAAGATGGCCAGTCTTAGTACCGCATAGCTCACAACACATACTTCGGTGGCGTCCCACCAGACGCTTTTGTCACACAGACAAACGGTCAATTCATATGCATTGTTTTCCCCAATCAACCGAAAGAGTCACCAAGGAAAGAAACAATGTTTAATTAAAAAATTCACAAATAAGGAGGGAGAAATTCTGATTTATAATGGAATCAACAGAATCCTAAGTTGCTTATTCCGAGTTCTCAAATTTCTCACAGGAAAAGTAAGCAACTTATAGAATAGGAAATAATTACTTTGTAAACAAAATACGTCTCAAGAAAGAGGTGTAAGGGTTCAAAGATACAAACCATGGTATTGATCCATATTCACTATATAACTTGGTTGTCATAGCAGCCACTGACTGTTATCATACTATCTGAACTCACCGAGGTCACACACTTGGTCCAGTAACATTTCTTTAACATAGGAAATGTGATATTTAGAAATAACATTGGCGTCTCTTCAGAATGCTGAATTCTCACAATCAGACTCGCTTTCTTGAGACAAAAGCTAGAAATCTCTATCGGACCTTACCAATAATACATATATAAAGGAAACGTACTCTAACTAGGGCAGTTCCAGCCAGTCCTCAACAAATGTCAGGGTTACGCCTCTGAAACCCTTGACTGAACTCATAGACTCGCTCCTCTGATTGAGTTGCTGACTCACACCTTTATATGAACCTTTCTACACTCTTCTGACTCTACTCTTAACCTAAATCAGGGACTGAAACCTGTAGCTCTGATACCAACTGTGACGGTCTCAACCCCGAAGTCAGGAGTTGACGTCATCAACAACAATAATAAAATAAACAATTCAATAATAGAATATAACTACGACCCCTTTACCAAGATCTTTTCCAGGTTTAAGTATAATTTAGGTTACAACTAATTACAACACCAACTTACACAAGCCTTTTCGACCCATCAACCTAATACAGCAACTCAATAGACCATCTTTGGTCCAACACCACTACCTCAGAGGAGCCTGACATGGAAGGAACTGGAACTCTGCCCTGACTGTCGCGGAAGAATCTCCTAGGCATCTGCAATATATATGTAAAACATTCTGCAAGGGTGAGCAATTGTTTGCTCAGCAGTATCACTATATGAATAACAAATAAAATGATTTAATGTAAGCAGTTATAGAAACAGAATTCATAACTCGTTAGAAACATGTAAAACAGGTATAAACTGGATATTAAAACTAGCATGCTCTGTAAAACAAGATCAACTGTCGTATGTTGTGCATAAAACCATAGTTAAATTTTAATATGCTATTTTCATTTTCAAACCTTCCGTTCCATTACAAGAACCACAAAACCATTTGTCCCGTTATGGGGACCCAAAACCATTTGTTCCGTTACTGGAACCTCAATTATTTGTTCCATTACTGGAATCACAAAATCATCTGTTCCGTTACGGGAACCACTAAATCATAATCAGATATGTATTGGACGTTATCTAGGGACGGCTGATCAGGCCTCCACACAAAGTTATCTAGGATAGTTGGCCGGAATATCACACAAAATGTCTAGGAAAGTTGATCGGGCTTTCACACAAAATCACCGGATCCGCAGAGACTAGCTAGGTCTCTGATTAACTATGATGGACTAATCGGTTATGTAATGCGCGCAACCGAATTAGCCACTTACGCAACGTTAACTAATATCTGATTCATTTTATCCAGTTTCAAAATCACTTTTACCTATCTCTTGTTAAAATCAATTCTGTCACAGCACACAATTCAAAACCTCTTTTCCATTTTTAATCACACTTTAGAGATAGGTATTTTCAGAAGTTACTTTTCCCCAAAAGCACATATTTAACAACATTTTCAAACAAAGGGGATACGTAACTTAAAACATTTATATTCATGTTCAAAAATAAAACAATATTATATTCATATATACTGAACCATAAAAGAATGGTCAGGGGTACTTGCCTTACAGAGCTTTACAACTAATATCGATCGACCTCGGACTGACTTGGACGCTCGGTTTTATCACTTAGTTAGCAGACTATCCTGGATCCGACCTCAACGCTCAGGTCCTTCGCTTGGAACCTCGCTGCGCTTGACGACTGATCACTAGGTTATCTTTAGTTCAATACCAATTTTTGAGTCCTTCGACTAGAACCAAGGAGACATAGGGAGAAGGAAGAGATTCGCAGGGGAGAAAAGAAAATAGAAAGGGAAAGAATAGAGGTACGGGCGAACGGAGACGTCAGGGAAGGGGGAACCGCGGTGGTAGAAGAAGGGGGGAAGTTTTCAGTTTATTTTTTTTTATTCCCTTCCCAAATCACTGTATAACACGTGTAATTAGAGTGACAGGAGTTGGACATGTATATTACCCCGTTTCCTGATAGTCCCGCTTGCCCCGAGCTTTACGCTTTATCGAGTAATTTTTACGGGTAAATAAAAATCTATAAATCACCAATTTAACTTTAAAATTCTCTGAATATTTAAAAACTAATAAAATACAATTTTCATAATTTTTAAATTGTTTGTGAAACACAACTCATACCCGCAATCCGTAATTAACGAACCGACCTGTACTTAAAACAAACTCAGAAAATCACGAAAATAGTCTTGAAGCGTTATAAATATCCCGAAGTTAATAAAAACGTAAATCTCGAAATTTTAAAACAATTTCTGAAACGCAATTTATACCCGCTTTTAACAAATAAATGAATCAACGCGCGGGTAAAATTAATCTCAAAAATCCCCAAAATAATTTTAAAATTCCCGGAATATTCCCAACTTAAATAAATATGAGTTTCATAATTTTTGAAGAATTCGGGAATTAAATACAGATTTTACAAATAAATGCAATCAGAAAATCATACAGGGTTAAATAATTGATGAAATATTGATTTCTAAATTTTATAAAATCACAAAAATAAATATTAAAATTATAAAGTCATAAAAATAATTTGGGAGACAATCCACATATTTACACAAATAAACTTGTATTAAATCCACTTTTAAAAGTGAAAATAATTCAATACAAGTCCATAATTAATTACACGAACCATCCTGGACACCATAATTCACACACATAGATAAAAGTAAAATAACACATAGTTGACAGAAGCTATACACATATATTATTCATTTAATAATTCCATAATTACATTTTATTAAATATAAAAGTATATGAGTCATTACATCCTTCCCCCTTAAAAAGATTCTGTCCTCAGAATCTGACTTAACTAAATGAGTGAGGATATTTGTCAAGCAATTCCGACTCTAACTTCCAGGTAGACTCTTCGACTCAAGGATTTATTCAAGGCATACTCACTATAGACATAAATTCATTACTAAGGACTCGCTCTTAACGATCTAGGATTTGGATCGCTTATTCCACGCAAAACAAATTTGGATAAGAGCCTATTGGCTCCTAATCAACGTCTTGGTTCGAATCAGAAACATATCACTTTAATATTGACACGTAAAATATACTATAAATTTGCTTCAACGGCGACAGTACATCAACTCATGGGCAACTTTTACCTATATTTTTCAATACCTCAAACGATTCCATATTTTTGGGACCCTACTTGTCCCTTTTATTCGAATTCAACCAATCCCGGTCAAGGTGAATCTTTTGTTAATACCAACGATCCTATTTTTTATATTCACACTCTTTTAATGCAAGTCTCCCTTATTTCTTTGTCTATCCCAAGCTGCTTCGTTTCTAATCTTTTTATGAAAATCCTTGAGTGTTCTACACAGACTTCCTTAATCTTTGAATAGCTGAAGATGTTATCAATATATACAATTTACTTATCCAAGTACTACTTATACACTATGTTCTTTAAATCCTTAGGGACGACTTATACACTTGCTACTCCACATGATATCACCAAACTTGCAACGCTCATAACTCGTTCTAATCGTAATCTTTGACATATCCTCATTTTGTATCTTAAGTTAACCCCGTAGAATTTACACACTCCTTGAACTAGGTCACATAAGTAATCAATCCTTTATAGAGGTTACCTATTCTTATTCGTCATTTTATTAAACTCCCGATAATTAGTACACAATCTCATAATTTTCTCTTTCTTTTCCAACAACGTCACTGGTGCCTCCCAGAGGACTATATCTGGTATACTCACTTCCCTTTCCAATAACTTTTATAATTATCAAACTAATTATTTCATTCCACTAGCCTTCAAAGACTCCAGGGCATCTATTTATTACACAAACTTCCTCCAGTTTAAGTATTTTCTTCTTCATATCTTTATACATGGTTGATTTACCTTATATTCTTAGTTTATTACTCATTTTCTCGCATGATTGAGAAGAAATTCTTATATTGCTTCTGCACCTAGAAACTTACCTTATTATTAGCTTCTGTACACTTACAACTCGCTTCTTCTAACAAGCACTTCTTGCCTTACTACAGGACAACCAACTTGTTCCCAAATTCACACCGAACCCTACTAGCTCAAAAGGTGTCAGATTAGCTGTAGCTACGTCCACATTCTAAATACTCAATCTCTTGGTGCTTTTAAAAGTTTTACCTCTAACTGTGCTGGATGTTGGCCCTTGGGAGGTAGTACCTCGAGTAGCCGTTCCACAACTCCTTGCAATATGCCTAATCTTCCCACAATTGTAACAAGTAACTCCTGGATTTTCTGGGTTGCATTCTGAAGCATAATGACCCTTATGACCACTCTTGAAACATTGCACATCCTTTTTGCACGAACCACTGTGTCTCATGTCATAGGACTTGCAATCCATTGCGGACTTGACTGACTGGGTTGGGGTGGGAGCAACTGAAGTAGCACTAGACCTAGCCTGAGAGAACATCTGTCTCCGGAATTTCTTATTCCTGTTTCGGCCAAACTGATTCTGCAATTCTTGAGTAGATTCTTTTTGATATGTCTTGTCCATAGTACCACCAGCCTTCCTTTTCTTATCATCCTCTTCCTTAACAGCCAACTTCTGATCACCTTCTATTACCAGGGCGTCCTGAACCATAGAGGAGTATGTCTTGAGTTGCAATGCCACCACTCCTCTGTGAATTTCAGGCTTCAACCCTTGTTGGAACCTCCTTACCTTCTGAATCTCCGTACTTACATACTCAGGAACTAATCAGGCCAATTCTGTAAATTTGACCTCATACTCCAACACACTTCTTTTACCTTATTTCAGTTCTAGAAACTCGACTTCCAATTGATTCCTTAGACCATTGGGAAAATACTTTTCTAAGAATAATTATGTAAATCTCGTCCAAGAAATAGGGTCTTCTCCTTCTAACGCATGAGTGGATTCCCACCAATAATTTGCTTCATTCTTAAGAAAGTAACTCGCATAATCGGTCTTGAGATGATCACTTACTTGCGTGAGGGTAAATGTCTTCTCCATTTCCTTCAGCCAATTTCTGGAAACAACAGGATCCACTTCGTCCTTAAACTCTGGGGGCTTAACAGACTGAAAAGATTTAAAACTAGTAGTTTGGTTTAGCTTCTCGTGTTGATGTTGTTGCTGCTGAATCTGTTGGATTAACTGCAACTGTTGTTGCTGTTGCTGGCGCAACAAGTCTAGAATTTCATTTATAACTGGACCCTCCGCCAAACTAACACTATTTCCTTTAGACTGGGTAGCTTTCTTGGGTGGCATCTTCCTGAAATATAACAGGGAATTGATTTATAAGCATAACGAGAGTGTATAACAAAAATATCACTGTTCAAACGGTGCACCTGTGTCAGGAAAATACTGCCCAATCAATATACCCATGTCTTTATTCTTAGGATCCATTTATAAAAGATATATAGATTAGCAACACTAGCAACAAAAGCAACGAAAACCGTTGTAGAATCAATAGCAGCGCAGAAAACTGAAATATAAAGGTACTAAACATTATGGCATGCCCTCTTAACACAACAACAACCGAGCAACCTTCTAGCACCATTAAAATACAGCATTAACAAATTTCATATACCGCAAAGCTAGATGGCTATACTAGGCACCTCCCAAAAAGGGTAAACTGATAAGTCAAGTTAAACTTAAGAATCACAAACTTGGCTAAAGCACTAATCTGAGTTTCAATCAACCATCCTTCCGAATAAGATTCCTTATCTTTTATAATTGACCCATCTCCCACGGAGTTAAATTTTATAAAACTGTAACCTTCAATATCGAATCATGAATCCTCTCTACCATTTTCATTTTGGAAGTAGCATCTCAATGTAAAATTTTTATTCCTCCAGACAGTCAACTCTTGTTTACTTTCCACAGCCAGGACTGTCCAATTACAAAAGCTACTAGCAATTCATTGCCTCGAGACTTTAAAGGAAATGTCAAAGTCAAAGAATCAATCATACAGAGAGGAAAAGAGAAGAAAACATAGGTATGACTGAGAGCAACCATACAAGTACATAAGATGTCCAGTCTTAGTACCGTATAGCTCACAACACATACTTCGGTGGCATCCCACTAGACCCTTTTGTCACACAGACAAACGGTCAATTCATATGCATTGTTTGCCCCAATCAACCAAAAGAGTCACCAAGGAAAGAAACAATGTTTAATTAGAAAATTCACAAATAAGGAGGGAGAAATTATGATTTATAATGGAATCAACAGAATCCTAAGTTGCTTATTCTGAGTTCTCAAATTTCTCACAGGAAAAGTAAGCAACTTATAGAATAGGAAACAACTACTTTGTAAACAAAATACGTCTCAAGAAAGAGGTGTAAGGGTTCAAAGATACAAACCATGGTACTAATCCATATTCACTATATAACTTGGTTGTCATAGCAGCCACTGACCTGTTATCATACTATATGAACTTACCGAGGTCACACACTTGGTCCAGCAACATTTCTTTAACATATTAAATATGATATTTAGAAATAACATTGGCGTCTCTTCAGCTGACACACCAAGGGCTCGCTCAAATGCTGAATTCACACAATCAGACTCGTTTTCTCGAGAGAAAAGCTAGAAATCTCTATCGGAACTTACCAATAATACATATACAAAGGAAACGTACTCTAACTAGAGCAGTTCCAGCCAGTCTTCAACAAACGTCAGGGTTACGCCTCTGAAACCCTTGACTGAACTCATAGACTCGCTCCTCTGATTGAGTTGTTGACTCACACCTTTATATGAACCTTTCCACACTCTTCTTACTCTACTCTTAACCTAAATCAGGGACTCAAACCTGTAGCTCTGATACCAACTATGACGGTCTCAACCCCGGGGTCAGGAGTTGACGTCATCAACAACAATCATAAAATAAACAATTCAATAATAGAATATAACTACGACCCCTTTACCAAGATCTTTTCCAGGTTTAAGTATAATTTAGGTTACAACTAATTACAACACCAACTTACACAAGACATTTCGACCCATCAACCTAATACAGCAACTCAATACACCATCTTTGATCCAACACCATACCTCAGAGGAGCTTGACATGGAAGGAACTGGAACTCTGCCCCGACTGTCACAGAAAAATCTCCTAGGCATCTGCAATATATATGTAAAACATTCTGCAAGGGTGAGCAATTGCTTGCTCAGCAATACCACTATATGAATAACAAATAAAACAATTTAAAGTAAAGCAGTTATAGGAACAGAATTCATAACTCGTTAGAAACATGTAAAACAGGTATAAACTGGATATCTAAACTAGCATGCTCTGTAAAACAAGATCAACTGTCGTGTGCTGTGCAGAAAACCATAGTTAAATTTTAGCATGCTATTTTCATTTTTAAACCTTCTGTTCCATTACAGGAACCATAAAACCATTTGTCCCATTACGGGGACCCAAAACCATTTATTCCGTTACTGGAACCTTAATCACTTGTTCCATTACTGGAATCACAAAATCATCTGTTCCATTACGGGAACCACTAAATCACAATCAGATTTGTATTGGACGTTATCTAGGGACGGCTGATCAGGCCTCCACACAAATTATCTAGGATAGTTGGCCGGACTATCACACAAAATGCCTAGGAAAGTTGATCGGGCTTTCACACAAAATCACCGGATCCGCAGAGACTAGCTAGGTCTCTGATTAACTATGCTAGACTAATCGGTTATGTAATGCGCGCAACCGAATTAGCCACTTACGCAACGTTATCCAATATCTGATTCGTTTTATCCAGTTTCAAAATCACTTTTACCTATCTCTTGTTAAAATCAATTCTGTCATAGCACACTATTCAAAACCTCTTTTCTATTTTTAATCACACTTTAGAGATAGGTATTTTCAGAAGTTACTTTTCCACAAAAACACATATTTAACAACATTTTCAAACAAAGGGGATACGTAACTTAAAACATTTTTGTTCCTGTTCAAAAATAAAACAATTTTTCATTCATATATACTAAACAATAAAAGAATGGTCGGTGGTACTTGCCTTGTAGAGCTTTACAACTAATACCGATCGACCTCGGACTGACTTGGACGCTCGGCTTTATCAATTAGTTAGCAGACAATCCCGGATCCGACCTCAACGCTCAGGTCCTTCGCTTGGAACCTCGCTGCGCTTGACGACTGATCACTAGGTTATCTTTAGTTTAATACCAATTTCTGAGTCCTTCGACTAGAACCAAGGAGACATAGCGAGAAGGAAGAGATTCGCAGGGCAGAAAAGAAAATAGAGAGGGAGAGAATAGTGGTACGGGCGAACAGAGAGGTCAGGGAAGGGGGAACCGCGGTGGCGGAAGAAGGGGGGAGTTTTCAGTTTATTATTTTTTTATTCCCTTCCCAAATCATTGTATAACACGTTTAATTAGAGTGACAGGAGTTGGACACGTATATTACCTTGTTTCCTGATAGTCCCGCTTGCCCCGAGCTTTACGCTTTATCGAGTAATTTTTACGGGTAAATAAAACTCTATAAATCACCAATTTAACTTTAAAATTCTCTGAATATTTAAAAACTAATAAAATACAATTTTCGTAATTTTTAAATTATTTGTGAAACACAACTCATACCCGCAATCCGTAATTAATGAACCGACCTGTACTTAAAACAAACTCAGAAAATCACGAAAATAGTCTTAAAGCGTTATAAATATCCCGAAGTTAATAAAAACGTAAATCTTGAAATTTTAAAATAATTTCTGAAATGCAATTTATACCCGCTTTTAACAAATAAATGAATCAACACGCGGGTGAAATTAATCTCAAAAATCCCCAAAATAATTTTAAAATTCCCGGAATATTCCCAACTTAAATAAATATGAGTTTCATAATTTTTGAAGAATTCGGGAATTAAATACAGATTTTACAAATAAATGCAATCAGAAAATCATACAGGGTTAAATAATTGATGAAATATTGATTTCTAAATTTTATAAAATCCCAAAAATAAAATTTGAAATTATAAAGTCATAAAAATAATTTTAGAGATAATCCACATATTTACACAAATAAACTTGTATTAAATCCACTTTTAAAAGTGAAAATAATTCAATACAAGTCCATAATTAATTACACGAACAATCCTGGACACCATAATTCACACACATAGATAAATGTAAAACAACACATAGCTGACATAAGCTATACACATATATTATTCATTTAATAATTCCATAATTACACTTTAATTAAATATAAAAGTATACGAGTCGTTACAACCTGGGCTTCTTGAACTTTATGTAAGAAAATTTTCTTGCCAGATAGGCCATGGATTGATCAATTTCATCCAACCCATCAAAAGTGTAAAATTCTTCCTCTCCTACTTTCAAGATAACTTATTTTTTAGGTTCCTTGCATTTTTTTCAATAGGCTGTACAACTTGAATTTGAGATTCAATTTCATCTTCAATCATCTTTTGGTCATTTGTTATCAAGGCATTTGACACATCAACTACATGTTCTTGGTTTAACTTCAATGGCTTTCTCTGCAATATCTCAAGTTCATTGGTTTTTGGAATCCCATACAAAACCTCCAATATCATTATACTTAGGTCCCTTCCTTCCCTTATTGCATAAATTTTTTGTTCTAGGTGATCATGAAGAGTGAGTAAAATTTCAAGTTTATCTCATCACTCTCATAGAATTTTTCATGTAACTGCAACTCATTTATCAGCTTATTGAATCTCTCAAATATTTTAGTAATGCCTTCCTTTGGTTTAGACATAAAACCCTCATATTGCAAGACCAAGATTTATATTTGGTTTGATCTCACCTCTTCAGTACCTTCACATAAAACCTCTATCTTTTCCCATATTTGTTTGGCTATCTCACAGTTAATAATGTTATTGTACATAACATTATCAAGAGACTCAGTCAAGATGAGTTGCAAGCCATTGTCTAGTGAGACCTTCTCTTTCTCTGGCTCAGTGTACATAGCTGGAACAACAACATCATCTTGACTTATTTCATGTATCCTCACCATAGGAATAAAATGTCCATGCCTTGGAATCTCAGGGTACAGTGGATGAGCCATCTTAATGAACAACATCATCTTTTTCTTCCACAGTGTGTAGTTCCCTTTGTCAAAGATAGGTATCTTGATACTGCTAAGCTTTTGTGCACTCTTACTTCCAAGATCTAACCTGTTTACTTTAAGATTTTTCTCTGATATCACTTATTAGGTATGGAATGCACACAGGGGGGCTGAATGTGTGTTTCTTGATTTTTCTTTAAAATATTTCAAGTTATTTTCAATAAATCAAGTTAAATGTTTTAGGCTTGGTCGAACTAAACAACTTAAGTATGTATGTAGTGATAATTAAGTAACTGTAAAATACAGATAAAATAATTATCAAAACTCGCTTGATTTTATTCAAAAATCAACTGGGTTGTCCTACAAATCTATGTTCTTGAATATTAAGAACTTAGCTTCTACTTAAGAGAATTATAAAGAGTTCTAGACTGATTTATTACTTCTAGACAAAGGACGTGTGGCATGCTTTATAGAATAACATGCAGAGTTTACAGGAATAATACTAAAATAGACTAACACAATTTTCAAAGTTATTTTGCCTATTTCTATTTTAAGCGCTACAAATCTGAAAGACAATCTTCCAGAGCTGCTACACTCCTTTGTCCATTTCATCTTGGCCCTTGATCTTTGGACTATTTAATCTGTATTTGTAGATTTTCAATTTTAATGATAAATAGTTTGTTGACCGATAATTTGAAATCCTCATGGTAGTTGCATTATGTAAATAAAACTGTTATCGAGATCTTCTAAGTACAAAAGCCTTTTACCGAGATGTCGACATTGTGATATAAAAAGACTTATCGATATCTCCACATCGCGGTATAAAGAGACTTTTTGATATCTCCACATCATGGTAAAAAGACTTTTCGATATATCCACATCGCGATATAAAAGACTTAACAATATCTCCCATCACGGAATTAAAAGACTTGTCGATGTCTCCAAATCATGATATAAAAGACTTGACGATATCTCCACATCGCAGGTATAAGAAGACTTGTCGATATCTCCACATCGTAATATAAAAGACTTGATGATATCTCCATACCGCGGTATAAGAAGACTTGTCGATATGACTTCTCTGTAGGCTTGAACAGTTCTCGATATGACTTCTCGATATTTCTTGATCTGTGACTTCTCGACATCTGACTTATAACATTTTCCCGCTACAACATTATTTTTCTTCAATCTATGTATCTTCATTATGAGGCATGATCAGGCTTGATCTTCTTCCATAGTTTTTTTCCTTAGCTTGATGGCTATTCATAGAAAAATATTTCAGTCTAGTCTTCTAATCATATTTACATACACAAAGTCTACATTTACAAACTACACAAACTATTACAAGCCAACTGATTCTTAGGATTGTCAATGTGACTTAGTCTTGTTATATTATGGCATGTCTTGCATAACAAAATGCATGATCATGCTCAATTGTTGATTTGAATGAGACAATCTACTCACCGATAAAAGAAATTTGGATTAAATTATGAATATGATGACACATAACATATCCCGAGTTTAATCTATAATATATGGTTAAAGGAATTATCTTACATTTAACATTATTCACGAGAAATTTAATCAAAACACCAATTTAATTATTTTTACTTAGGTGACAATGATGTATTACTATATGTTGCTCAATGTTTACGATTTTAAATTTGATTTAAAATTCGTTGCCAACATAACAAAAACCTACGAGGCCACACGAAATAATACTCGAATGATTATTTAATTTAAATTTGAATTTTTAATAAACTAAAGTAATTCATTTTTTGTAATAGTAATTAAGTAATGATTTATTTAATGAGATAAATAATGATATTTGAATTTACTAATATTAATTTTGAAATTCAATTGTTAAATAATTAAGTCAAACTTATTAATAGTACCAATATAATATCAAATTAATAATAACTCCTAATTAGTTAATTTGTTTTTCAACTCTCTATATAATATCTCTTATGGCTGATTTTAATCTAAGAACTTTTATTAAAAAATCCTAGTCATCAGAGAGAAAAATGAGTAAAATAAGAAAATGATGCGTGCTAGCAAATATCTGGTCCTTGACCACAAGTATTCGTGTAAATACTAATAAAGCATAGATTGCGAGAGTAGGATGCATGTTGATTGAAAAAGTTTTGGATATTTATTATTCTTCAATTAATGAATTATTGAAACTGCTTAAGGTCTTTATTCTTCATCTTTAAATTAAAGTTTTTTTTTGACATAGATCATGTAAAGGGTTCGTTTTTATTCTGATTTTATTAAGATTTTTCCGTATTTTTTCACTATTATGCATGCACGAAACCAAATAATATTTAATGAAATTTATGATAATTATTGTTATCTAAATACAATAATGTACCATCAATAAAATTCAAAACATATATTTTTGCCTTTGTTTGTGTTTTTCACTATTTCTTTGCTAAAAACATGTTTGTATTTTATGCTAGCAATATAAAATTTTAATTATGATATGTTGTTGTTCATTATCGAATCTTTTAAGTTGCTTAATTACTAATTTTTTATATATTAGGATAAAAATTATTATTATTATCATTATAAAAGGGTCGTCCATAATACAAATTAAAAATATAATATTTTTAAACGTAATATTATAACTTCTATTTTGTGCACCGCATGGGTCAATTTTGATGTTTTATATTATTATTATTACTACTATTATTATAATTATTATTATCTATATATTATCATTTATATATTATTAATCAAATTTATGTAAGTAAATTGTTTATAGAAGTAAAATATAGCGTTTTTCAGTTAAATTTGATTGCAATTTTATAAAACTAAAAATCTCGCCTTTAAGTCAGAAAACTCATAATTTTTTCATTTCTTACAATTTCGAACAAAATTTTATGAATTATCCACCTTAAATAAATAATTAAGTGAGAAAATCTCTGAAATAGATAGTCCGGTCTAGTTATTTTAAAAGTTTAATTTTGATTGGAACATACATAGTTATTCTGAAATATATTTTTTAAAAAAATTATACTAATAATAAAAGAATTTCAATATATATTATAAAATAATAAATGTTAAATATGTTAGATATTGAGTGTACTTCCTGATTCTTTTGTGTTTTTTAACCCAATTTGAATACATGTTGTAATAACTCGGTATTTGTGTATAGATATTGATAATAGAGATTTAAGAACAAACAAATACAACCAAATACTCAAAATTTATTAGTTTTATTAAGTTAAAAAAATTTATTACGACTTGACATTGTAAAGTAAAAACTCAGATTTTGTTTTTCTAGAGAGAGTTATTCAAAACTTTGTGTACAAGACTATTCAATCTATAAAACCTTAAAAACTTTACTTGTAGAGAAAAGATACGCCCTTATATAATCGAGCACAAAGTTTTCCCTTATATTTTAAGTAAAGTTCTAGATACGACAACTTGGTTAAGCAAAACCGACTAAATCCGGAAATATGTTACCATATGATTCTGCTGCTTTTTATCTATCAGATATCAATTTTTTTCTTTTCACGGCTTTATCCAGGAATTCCTCTCTCATATACGTTGTAGACTTTCCATGTGCAATCTGTACATTAAAAGTCACTAACAATCACATATTGACAGATTGATTATTTTTTTCCCTTGAAAGTCTTTCAATGATTTGTCCTGTAATGAACCTCGGGATTGCTCAAGTATTCAATTTGATAACTCATAGAAGTCTGTTAGAAGACTGAACTTACCTAGTCAGCTGCAACAGACTTCTCAATTTGGTACTGCAGGCTTCTCTACACAGCAGTGCAGACTTCTCCACGCATCAGTGTAGACTTCTCGAATCAGTTTTGTCTACCTCTCGAATTAGTTAAATTTGTACTTCTCAAAGCAATTCATTTTAGACTTATCTACAGTGACTTCTCGAATAATTCACTTTGAATTTTTAAAATCAGGACTTAGTAAGATTTTCATTCAATTACTGTAACTTTTTTATTTTGATGTCTTCATCATGATTTCTAGGGCATAATCAAATATATTTTTTCTAAATTTATTACAAACATTATATTTAAAGTATCACATTAGTTACATACATTGTCATGATCTATAATTAACTTATTCAAAGACACAGCCCCTAGTTAAAGGGACATATATATGGGAAACTCATAGTGTTGCCATGTGGATACTCTTGCTTCTGATTATTATAAGGCATGATTCCATGACTAACGAGATACAACTCGAATTAGAGTAACATAATTATTTTAGATAAAAAATTTCTAGAAAACAATAAATGTTTGTAAAATTAATAGATTGCAAATTAAATGATGAACTTTTTTGCACTTTGGTGGCTTGTACTATATTTTTTTGCACTTTTTTGGCCGAATTTAAAAACTCGACAACTGTGTGGTTAGAAAAATCTGCAATTGCATGGCTCGCCCTAATTACCGTTAACACCGTTAACGATGAGGAAGGGCAAATTGGTAAGTTCATATTTCAACGTCTGTTATGGATTGAAAACTAGGGTATATTAATTGTTGTATTTATTACTAAGGTTCGGGAGCTCAAGGCCTTTAATGGCTGCTCTCGTGTTTCGTAGCTTAACTCTGCCTTTACGAGATGCCTATGTATCTCTGCGAATTAGAGAATCAAGCTAAAAAAACGTAGTTCTGATTGGAGGGGTGAGGCCCCTTATATTGATATTGGGAATCCTTGAATTGGATTAGAGTTAGGAGATGGGCAAGTCTCTGAATTAGAATGAACTTTGGAGTCCTAGGAGGTAGGAAACTTATTCTTTATCCAATTAGGTCCCTTGGAAGCTATTCTACAAGGACTTATATCCTCATTAGAACTTATCTTAATAGCTGATTTTTCCCATATTTATCAACTATGAAAATAGTAAATATTCAGTGTTATTTGGGCCTTCTTTGTTCCATCAGGCCTGATCAATGTGTTGAACTTCTTGGTCTGAATGTTATACATCTTCTTAATGGGCCTTGTAGCCTAAACCATGTATAATTACAACAAAGGCAAGGTTTATCTTATCCCTATCATTTGCCCCCAACTTCCGGGAAATCGTATTAGATTTTGCTGAAGTTAAGTTCACTTTGTCCTTTACAAGGTATCGTTTTTTCATAAAGTGTGGAGCGACCTACACATTTACAATAATTTTTGCCCTTAGAATTCATTCATTCAGGCTTCCCATATTTTCTGGGATTTTTCCCTAGTTTCTGGGAATTTATTCTCATTTTTCAAGATTTTTCCAATTTTCAGCCCTTTTTTCGACCAGGATCCTAGTCGATTTATCGACCTGGATGCTGTTCAAAATTCTGGCCAGTTCCTGTAGCCTGGTCGAATAATTTCGACTAGGATTTATGAGCTGGATTTCGATCAGGATCCTAGTTGATTTATCGACCTGGATACTGGATGAAATTCTGGCCAGCTCCTGCAGCATGGTCGAATAATTTTGACTAGGATTCATGAGCTGGATTTCGATCAGGATCCTAGTCATTTTTTACGACCTGGATGCTGTTTGAAATCGGGCCACCTTTTGGCTTCTGTTCGAACAATTTCGAGCAGAATTGACGACCTGGATCTCGATCAGGGTTCTGGTCGAGGTTTGTTCATATTTCGAGCTCAATCATGATCGATTTGGGGGGGTTATTTAGGCTCATGTTCTAAAGACTTCAAACTGGATTCACAACCTCATATTCAACTTCAATCCTGGTCGAATTGATGGTGTCTTTTAGGCTCTTGTTTGAAAGACTTCGAACTGGATTCATGACCTCATATTCGACTTCAATCCTGGTCGAATTGATGGGTGTCTTTCAGGCTCTTGTTCGAAAGACTTCGAACTGGATTCACGACCTCATATTCGACCTCAATCCTGGTCTTTCTTAGGACTAGGAATTTTATTGAACTCGGCTTTTCCTAATTCAATTTGGAATTGGGCCTAGGCTTTTCCTAATCCAATTTGGATTTGGGTTTGGGCTTTTCCTAATCCAATTTGGATTTGGGCCTAGGCTTTTCCTAATCCAATTTGGATTTGGGCCTGGGCTTTCCCTAATCCAATTTGGATTTGGGCCTGGATTTGGGCCTAGACCTGGGCCTAGTCCAATTTGGGTTTAGGCCTGGATTTGGGCCTAAATCCTGATCGAACCTTCGAGAGCCTTCCGATTTTCTCCGGAAACTTTCAATATTCCTTTGGAAGGTTCTGAAAGTTGGGCTTTTGCTTTTGGGCTTCCACTTAATGGGCTTTTTTCCCTTCGTCTGCCCCTCCTTTCCATATAAAGGAGTGAGTGGAGTTGTTCACTCCTCACTTCTCATTTCTCAATTCTCTTCCTATCTTCTTCTCTCAAAAATCTTGGAGGCTTAAGGATAACTGTAGGTCAGAGTTTTAGTTCCTCGAAGTTTTCTTTGTAGCAAACCAGCCCCTTTTTCCAGCATTATTTCAGGTAAGATGGATACTCTCTTACTTTATTCATTTTTATGCACTCTTTATGTATAAAGTTTGTGTCTAAAAACTATTTTCTTTTCTGCTTTCTTCCGATGGCAGATAAGAGATTAACCTGTTTGGCCAAGATGAACGTGGCCAAAAAGTCAAATGAGTTCCCCATCCGGTCAAGGTATACTTCCTTGATTGATATGATCAACACCCAAGGGGACGAGTATCCGTTTGACGCTCATTTGGATGCGTTTGATCATGTCAACATTTTTCGGGATCCAAAAGAGTTGGACAAGATGAGATCTTTCTTCAAGATCAAGGAGCCGTACAAGCTGGTTCTCGCAGGTCCGGCCGACAGGGCCTGCCACTGGAAGAAGGACTCCTTATATGTCTTTAGGGACACCTTGAGGGAAGGTATCAGACTTCCTTTTCATCCTTTTATTCCAGTTTTGCTAGCAGATATGGGCATCAGCCCTTGCCAACTCCCTCTAAACTCTTGGAGGTTGATCATTTGCTACTTGTCGCAATGCGCCAAGCATAACGTACCTCCTTCGGTCGCTGTGTTTAGAAAGATCTTTCAGTTCAAGAATAACCCTGATAAGAATCCAGGGTGGGTTTCTCTAAACCAGCACCCCACCATTCCTCACATAGTGAATGGGAAGTTCATCCCTGATAACAACTTGGGGAGGAAGAAAGAGTTTCTCTATGTCCTCTGGGAAGGCGGCGACTGGGGGAAGCTTTTTCACTCGTCCTTTGGGCAAGTTGTTGAAGGGAGTCCAAACGACATCGTTTTGACTGAGGAGGAGGCTAAGGCCTTTAATCTCCTTACCCAGGACAACGGGACGTCCCATTCTTGGGACCTTATTAGAGAGACGGTTCTTGTGGAACACGGTCTTTCTCTCGTTCCTAAGCAAGGTATGTTTCCTTCATTTTTAGTTGTTTTCTGTTACCCTTGCCTTTTACTTTATTATCTTTCCAATTCCTTTTTCTTTAATTTGTGCAGTGGCTGAGAGGATCGAAGAGGCTACCAAGCCTAAGGACCTGGAAATAACCAGGATGAAGCGCGCTGGAAAGGTCTTCAAGGACCCGCGTCTTGGGGATCGCTTCCCAGAGTTCCTGCTTCAGACAAAGGAAGGGGACGAAGAAGGCCCCAACCAAACCTTGCATACAAAATAGAAACCAGGGGACTTCTTCCAACCCTCCCGGGGAAAGGACTCGATCGTTGGCAATACAAAACATGCCAAGGAATGGTCAATTCAGTCTATTTCCCCGGTAGACTACCACGACCATGTCCTCCAGCAGGACTTGGAGGCTAATGAGCTTTTTGGTGCTCAGGCCCTAGCGACGGTATATTTCTTATCTTGCACTACTATTGCTTTTTATCATGATTCTCCTTTTCTCACTTTCTCTTATTTCTTCTAGGAAAACGTCCATTTCCAAGGGGTGCTTCACCAAGCTAAGGCTTGGAAGGTTGGTTTAGAGGACACAAATAAGAAACTGGAAGAGGCCAACCAGCAAATTGAGAACCTCAAGGCCCAACTTGCCTCCTCAACTTCTGATCTGGAAACGGCCCGGGCTGAGATAGTGATCCTCAAGAATTAAAAGGACAAATCCTTTGACACCTGGATGGACACACATGGGTTTAAAGATTTGATGGTGGAGCACGATGCCCTCCTTCACCCGGTTAGCTATAAGGAAGGCTGGGATGCTGCTGTAGAGGCTATCCAGGATGAGTTTCCTGAGATTCTTGAGAAAGCTTCCTTCCCTTATCCTCAACAAGTCCCAACTCTTGGAAGCGTCGCTAACAAGCTAGCTAATCTCATTAAGGTGGGTACTTCTGCCTCCTCAGTCAGAGCACCATCGGGGAGCCAGGGCCAAGGTCAGAAGAGGAAGGAGATAGAGTCTAGCTCGGGGGAATATGAATCCTCTTCTGAAAAAGAACCTGCCCCTACCGCTAAGAAAGCCAGGGTGGAGGAGCCTTCAAAGGAAACTCCCCAGCCGACTGTGACTGAAGATCCAGCTGAAGAGACTTCGGAGGGGACTTCTTCAGAGACTTCGGAGGAAGCTTCTGATGGGCAAACCGAGGGAACTTCCGAGGAGAGCTCCAAAGATGGCTGTGGCAGCAGCTCTGGAGAGGATTCTGAGCCTTCTAAGCGAAACGCCTAATTTCCTTGCCTTATGTAATTTACTTTTCTTCAGACGTTTTCAGACTTTGTAACAGACTTTGCATGTTTTTACTTCTCTTTCCTAGTAATCAAATCTCAAGTATTATCATAGTCTAACCTTTCAACTTCCTTAACTCAAGTTTATAACTTGGTTTTTTCAAAATTTAACAATTCAACAAACTAGATCAAACTGAACGTTTTTCATTATAACTTGGTATTTTTAACACCATAAATGAAATGGGTTCAACCCTGATAAAACTAAAAAATAACTCCTATCGAATCTATAAAAAATTTCTAAGCGAGCAAAGCTTCCAGGTGCTTTTAAACCTTGTTACCATTACTATAGCAAATACAAGTTATAGATAGTAAATTTTTAAGTTTTGAGCATGCCAAGTTCGAGGTAGTTCTTCTCCGTCTACGGTCTCCAGCTTATAAGATCCTCTTCCTTGAACGCTCTTAACCTTGTGCGGCCCTTCCCAATTCAGGGCGAGTTTTCCTTTCTGCCCTACTCTAGAGGCTTCCACCTTTCTTAGAACCAAGTCCCCTTATTTAAAAAATATTTCCTTTACCCTTAAGTTATAGTAAAAAGAATCTTTCTTATGATATTCCACTATCTTGGCATGTACCTCATCTCGTACTTCATCAATTAAATCCAGGGCTAATCTTTGCCCTTTCTCATTTTCTTCAGCATCGTATGCTCGGATTATGGGAGACGAGTGTGATATTTCTACAGGAACAACCGCTTCTGCCCCATATGCTAACATGAATGGGGTTTCTCCAGTGGTGACTCTACAAGTAGTCCTATAAGTCCATATTATTGGGAGTATTTCATCCACCCAGTTATTCCTTGATTTCTCGATCCTCTTCTTCAGTCCATCCCGGATTATATGATTCGCCACTTCCGCTTGTCTATTGGCTTGTGGGTGAGCTACGGAGGTAAACCACAGCTCAATCTCATTCTCCTCGCAATACTTCTTGAATTCCTTATTGTTGAACTGTGTTCCATTATCGGTAACCAAGATACGGGAAATTCCATATCGGCATGTGATATTTTCCCACAAGAATTGTGCAACCTGCTTAGTTATGATCTTAGCCAAAGGTTTGGCTTCAATCCACTTAGTGAAATAATCTATGGCTACAATTAAAAACTTCCTTTGAGCTGTGGCCACAGGAAAAGGCCCAAGTATATCCATTCCCCACATAGCAAAAGGGATGGGAGAATTCATGGAAGTCAGCATCTCAGGAGGTTGTCGAACAACCGGTGCATGTTTCTGACAACGTTCACACTTCCTCACATAGTCTTTGGCATCGGCCATCATCTCTGGCCAATAAAAGCCTAAACGGGTTACCTTATAAGCCAGTGCTCTGCCCACCAGGTGTTGCCCACAGATACCTTTGTGTACTTCTTCCAAAGCCAAATGTGCCTCATCAGGCCTGAGACATCTTAAGTAAGGAACCACATAAGACCTTTGGTACAAAATCCCATCGATCAAAGAGTATCTTAGTGTCCGAACAGTCGATTTTTGGGCTTCAGTCACATCATTTGGTAGCCAACCAGTTTGAATATGGGCCTTATTGGGATCTATCCATGACGTCCCTAGCTCTATAGGGGCTACAAGTATAACATCAATGCTTCGTGTTTTCAAAATACGAAAGTATACACTTCCTGAGCTCTTTTCTATCTCTGATGAAGCGAATTTAGACAATGCATCTGCCTTAGCATTTTCCTCTCTTGGAATGTGTTCAACATGGAACTCATCGAACTGGGTTATTACAGCCTTTACTAGGCGTACATACTTTGCCATAGTTTCATCTCTTGCCTCAAACTCCCCCTTTACCTAGGATACGACCAGTTTCGAGTCCCCACAGACTTTCAAGTTCTTGACCCTCAATGTTCCTTCTAGGCCAAGGCCAGCTATCAGAGCTTCATATTCTGCTTCATTATTTGTAGTTGGGAAGTCTAGCTTCATAGTATATTCAATCAAGAACCCATCTGGGCTTTGTAAAACTAGCCCTGCTCCGCTTGAATTTTTTTTTGATGCTCCATCAAAATAGAGAACCCAAAATTCCTTTTCCTTAGTGCCTTTTTCTTTTTCTCCTTTATCATCCTCTGTTTCTTGTATAGTATCTTCCTGCCCCCCGACTTCTTGGTGAGGTATGGTACATTCCACCACGAAGTCAGCCAATGTCTAGGCTTTTATTGCCGTTCGGGGCTTGTGCTTAATGTCGAATTCTCCTAATTATATTGCCCATTTAATCAGCCTCCCACTAGCTTTAGGACTATGAATGATGTTTCTCAAGGGCTAATTTGTTAACACTTCAATTTTATGAGCCTGAAAGTAAGGACGTGACTTCCTTGAAGCCATTACCAAGGCTAAAGCAAACTTCTCAACAGTCGAATAATTCAACTCAGCTCTATGCAGAATTTTGCTAACATAGTATACGGGTTTCTAGACTTTAAGTTCCTCCTTAACCAATACAGCACTGAAGGCATTCTCTGAAACGGCCAAGTATGAGTACAAAGTTTCATTCAGAGCGGGCTTGGCTAACAAACTATCACCAAAAATCCAGGAATCGAAAAATAAAAACAAAACCAAGAACACGTCTACATTGATTCGGGACTCAAACCATTCGAATGAATATATGAATCTAATCTAAATAATACTAGGAAGCTTATTCAATCAACAAAAACAACCAACAATCACTCAAAAATCAAAACGAAATTCAACTCAAGAATGTTAAAATCAACTTTTCAAATTACTTTACCTCAGATTGTGATGTTGATATTAAACGAAAGAGCTCATTAAGGGCTTCAATTCGGTATAAAGAACATCAAAAATGGCTTAGTAAATCTCCGGAAATCATGAATCAAAGATTGATGAATGGATTTCACCCCCAAAGTGGTGTTCTTGAATTTCTGAAAATAAAATGAAAATAAAAAATCAAATAAAATGATATAATCTGCAATTTATATTAAACCTAAAATTATATCCCCAAAATTAATTAAAGGTGTTTTTATCCCTTAATTAAAATAATTAGGCCCAAAAATAATAATTAGGGGAAATAATTTTAAAAGTAATAAAATACAATATTTATATCAAAATTCCCCAAAAATTGCGAATAATTTAAAAATGCAAAAATAATGGGTATTTAAAATACGAATGATTTTATAAAAATAAAAATGTGAATTTTGTGGGCTTTAACGTCCCAGTGGGGTCCCGTTCCGTTAATTTTTGAAAAACAGAAACAATTCCTAAATTAACAGAAAACCCCGAAAACACTTAAAATACATTCAACACACATAAGACGAGATAAAACGAGTACCTCGATAAAGATGCTAATAAACACGTGTCCCGATTACAGATCGATTCATATAAATGTATTTTAAAACACATAACCAGTATCTCATTGGATCATATCGGATCCGGAAATAGATTACTTAGCCGCTAAGTAACTATAAAACGATACAATTTAGTATCAGATTTGGATAATTATCAAAACTGGGCTTCTTATAAAACATTTTATACGAAAATAATGTAATAATATCCCGTCTTCCGATAATACGGGTTTTATTGATTCACCAAATCGAATATTGTATTGAAAATTTTGCGACGGGACTCGCACGGGTCAAACCGTACTCCGGATCGAAAAGGTCAAAACACGGAAAATGTCTGAAATTATCAGATTAGGTTAATGAGGTGTTTTCCGAAGAGTTTGGGGTTGTAAAAATGTAAAAACGGTTGAGGTTGGATGATTCCCGGCTTTATAATATTAGTTTTATAAATACTCAAAAAATAATTATTAAATGTATAAATAATTATAAAATCATATAAAAGTCCAAAAATTACCATAAAAATATCACCAATATCCATATTTTTTTCTGAACGTATAAAAATTAGAATACTCAAAGAATATCATATATAAACATCCAAAACATCAACTCCAATTTCCAGATAATTCACTAAAATTCACATACAAAAATCACATAAACAGTTTCAAATAATAATAATTATAATATCTGAAAATATGGGATATTACAATATACCCCCTTATAAGGATTCTGTCCTCGGAATCAGCAGAAGAGAGCACTAGGGATCTTCTGGCCAACATTCCATTTCCAAATAACCTCAATTTTCCATAATCTCAAATAAATCTTGTATTCCTTGTATAATAAAACTTTTACAGGAGCTTCACTGTGCACCACGGTTCCATCCACATCCTTTGACCAATTCCTCAATAGAATTACTTTTACCGATTGCGAGAAAGAAGAATAGAGAGAAAGATAGAGAAAAAGAAAAAGAAAGAGAGAGATAAATAGAGAGAGAGAAGTAATGAAACAGATTGACTTCGTTATACGCCACTGATATTCTAATCGCACTGCAATTCACTGCTGCTATTGTTAATCCCATCACATAGCCTTACGTTGACTTGGCCAAGATAACTCACTTGACTTGATTGGCATACCTTCGATTATTTAAGATGATAAAATCATGGAATTCCAAAGAGAAAAGAATTTTATATCATAACAGGACCAAAATCTGAATTTATGAGAAAGCGTTGTTGAAATGAAAGAATAACCGAGAGATCAATATGATCAAATGAACTTGGTGTTGCGTGTCCAAATTAAGACACTACTAAAGGTTGTTAACCTTCTTGTAGTCGCAACACACACACAAGTGATGGCATCCCATCCAACTCATATCATACATACAAGTATACCTTGTGTCCCCTATAGTTAGAGTTGTTCATCTCAGTCAGAATGAAAGAATATAAAAGGAATTCAAACTCAAATGAATAAAACTGAAAATATTTCAAAAGCTGATATTTCTGAATGAAATGGAATCTAGAAATCAAGAATCTTGCATAAAATCACTAAATGGGTGTTAGAGAATATATCCTCCAACAGATACCTCTTTGTGAGAGATGTCAGAAGAACTTATAAAAAGAGAAGGTATTGCCAAAGTCTTAATACTTATCTTCTAATTGAACTCTTCTGTTGATTCACCATCCGATTCTAGACACTTCTTCATGTTTTGAGGATATTGATAATCTTCATCATCGTCGAAAAGTAGTAGCCTCGAAAGATTCCACACAAGAAGTTCGCAACTGCCAAGAGTTTTGTCCAGCTCAACACAACCATCTCAAACGAATGTGCCTATCTTAGCTTACTCATTGGTACTATATCCAATAATCCAACAGGAACTCGATATGAGCTCAAGCGTCCTCACATAGCTATACACACTCCTACACACTCTCGTTTCTAGTTTACTATAACCTCAGTTCTGATACCAACCTGTAACGCCCCAAATCCGGGGTCAGAGGATTTGGTCGTCACTATGAAACCTCAATCCAAAACAACCTGTTTAACTAATAAATAAATGCCAGCGGAAGATATTTAGCATGTATGACCCCAAACTAATCTAAGATCTTTTAAGGTTACAGTTCTAGAAACAAGATATCCAAATTCCATAATTAAGTTTTCTCTTTCTTTTAAAACTCTTTTTAACAATTTCCAAATCAATACTAAACCCGCTAGTATAACTTCGAAGAGAAGTATACTAGGCCCAAATATACAATACACAACTATAATATAATATAATATAAACAACTTTACACAATAGAACTTATACTAGTCCGCAAACCCTTGACCAACCACCTTTCAAAAACTTCTTCTTTGCTTCCTTGAATTACGCAGCTAAACAGTGCTAGCTAATCCTCACTGGAGGTTAAATTTAAAAACATGCAAGTATGAGCGAAAGAAATGCTCAGCAAGTTCATTATAGCAAATATAGGGTCATTTTGATATAAAACCGACATCTGCAATAGCGCAGAACATTTTAAAATCATAATTGCTGAAACAGAAAATTTATTAAAGAATCGGATAATTATTTTTCATTGTATTCAAAACTTTTTTTGATATTCTCGAGAGAAATGCTTCAACAATACTTTGAATCTTGACGAGAATAAAACTCGTAAAACTCTGTTTACGGAATTATCGTAAACAACAATAACATGAACCAATAATTATGGAGTGAATCATAAACTTCATTCAAAACCAAACTGTTGATATTAATACTCATTTTGTTGTCATATCAAATTAGATATTAATACGAACTTTGATACTCACAACATCCCATACTGAAGTCAACATCAATCATCTATACTAATACCACATTTGATATTTAACAACAACGTAAGTATCATCATAAATGAAAACTGAATCAAAACCATATTTCACCTTTTTATACAAAACCAAAACACTTGTTAAACCATTCCTTATAAAATTATCAAAACCGCATTTAGATTGGAATCCTAGAACGACGGTGTGTTGCCGCCGGTGATCAGCCGCGAAGTAACATCGGTATGCCGAAGCATATCCAATTAAACAAAGGGGTACCCAAGGCACATATCGGCCTAGCAAAGTGTTAAATCCCGTATAACACATAGCTCACGTTGGACCGCCGCCACGGCCTCTTACGCAACCATCCAATCTTAAAAACATTTTATTGAAAGGGGTCATAATACTTGTTAGATATATTTGTGATATCATGTCTAATATGATTTGTGTTTAGTTTTCAGATCTTACTTAACAGGACAAATCAGTATTTAACTGGAAATCAGTACTTATACTGAAGTCAGGACTTAAGATATCAGAACTTAAGTTGTCAGAACTTAAGTTATCAGGAGATATTTATCAGGAGGTAATATCAGGACTTAAGGAGACGTTCAGATAAGGAAGGCGGCTGATTGAAAGGAAAGAAGATCAAGACAAACATAAGAAGAGATATGCATGGAGAAGAATTCTATGAAGAATAGAATACTTGGAAGAAAAGATAACTGATTGATATATATTAGGAAGCAGAATTATATTCGATATCAATTAGAAGTTTATCTTGTAACTGTGTAGTATATAAACACATGCATAGGGTTTACACTATAGGTGTTATCATAATCGAGTTTATTATTCATTGTAGCCCTAGCAGCTCTCGTGATAATTTATTCATCACTGAGAGAGGACAGTTCTTTGTAACAAAGTTTATTGTGTTAAATAAAATCTGTGTTTTGTTACTTGAGTTCTTATATTCGATTTGATTGTAGTAAACACTGTATTCAACCCCCTTCTACAGTGTGTGTGACCTAACAAGTGGTATCAGAGCAATCAATTAACATACATACAGTAAAGATCCAAAAACAATCATGTCTGAAGAAGTACAAACTCTAACCAAGCCCACCAAAACCTAAGAAACTCCAAAGACTCAAATCCATATTCGATATGAGACTATAAGGGTTCCCATACTGAAGCCTTCTGAGTATACCATATGGAAGGTGAGGATGTCTATGTTTCTAGAAGCTATAGATCCAAAATACTTTGACAGAATCAATAAAGGACCGCATAAGCCAACCAAGCTCTCTGTTGTAGTTGCAGATCAGCCAGCACAGACTGTACCAAAGGAGAAAAGTGAATATACAGCTGACGATATCTCATCTATTACAAAGGATGCAAAGGTAAGACATTTGTTGCACAATGCCATTGATAATGTCATGTCAAACAGGGTAATTAACTGCAAGACTGCAAAGGAGATATGGGATGCCTTGGAGACAAGATGCCAGGGAACTGATTCAATTAAGAAGAACAGGAGGACTATACTCACTCAAGAGTATGAGCACTTTGACTCAAAACCTGATGAGTCATTAACTGGTCTATATAATAGATTTGTCAAACTCTTGAATGATCTGTCACTGGTGGATAAGGAATATGATCTTGAAGATACTAATCTCAAATTCCTTTTAGCTCTTCCTGAAAGTTGGGATTTGAAGGCCACAACTATAAGAGACAACTATGCTCTTGATGAAACTACTCTTGATGAAATTTATGGTATGCTTAAGACTCATGAACTTGAGATGGATCAAAGAAGAAAGAGGCATGGGAGAAAGTCAAGGATAGTTGCTCTTAAGGCTGAGGAAGAATTCCCTAAAGTGGCTGTCTCAAAGAAAGGCAAAGGAAAGGCTCTCATCACAAAGTCTGATACTGAGTTATCAAGTTCTGATAGTGATGAGGATTCAGAAACTGAAAGTCTATCTGAGATGGACCCTGATGAAGATATGATGAAGTTGTGTGCTCTTATGGTGAAAGGAATCACAAAGATTGCATACAGGAAATTCAGAGGGGGAAAGAAGTTTTCCAGGAAAGGTGCAAGTTCTGATAAGAGAGGTTTCAGAAAATCTGAAGGCAAAGGAGGAAAGTCTGCCAGAGGAGATTACTCAAATGTCAAATACTACAACTGTGGTGAGAAAGGCCACATATCTCCTGATTGCAAGAAAGTGAAGAGTGACAAAGGCAAGGCACTTGTCACAAAGAAGAAAAGCTGGACAGACACTTCAGATTCTGAAAGTGAGGTGAACTATGCCTTGATGGCAAATACTGATAGCAGTTCTGAAGCTGCTGAGTTAAAGGTACCTCAAACAACTTATGCCTTTCATACTGATGATATTACTGAGTTGAGAAGATATCTTAAAACCATGTTCATTAGTTATAGAGATCAAACTTTAACATGTGAAAGATTAACTTCTGAAAATCTTGCTTATAAAAAGAGGAATGATTATTTAGAAAAAGAGTTAGTTATGTTCCATCAAACTCAGAAAGATAGAGATGATGCTTTCTATGTTAGAGATGAAGTGCTTAAAATGAATGAATCTCTAAAAACTGAGTTAGAAAAGGAAAGAGAGATTATCAGGACTTGGACTAACTCTGGCAGAACAACTCAGAATTTGTTAAGTAGTGGAAACTGGAAAGAGGGCTTAGGTTATGGAGATGATAAAAATGATAAAGGAACTGTAGAAATTGAGCCTATAGTTGTTAAACAAAAGCCAAAGGCAAATCCTGTTAAGTTTATAGCTGTAAAGTTTGATATTGATAAATCAGAAGTTAAAGAGAAATTAACTTCTGACAAACCAAAACAGGATAAGCCAACTGAAGTTAACATAGGCTTAATGACAAAGAAGCAGCTTAAGCATAAGCTGAAAGATGTTAAGAATGTAAACAAGGTAAAGCCACCTAGGAAAAATAGGAATGGAAAGGTAGGTGTGAATAAAAGCAATGATTAAAAGCCTGTTCCTAATGCTCCTAAAAAGAAATGTTATAACTGTGGAAATTCTAACCATCTGGCTTCTTTTTACAAGAAGAATAAGAACATAAACTCCTTACCTTCAAAATCAGGAGTTAAGAGTCAGTCTGTTAGATATAGACCACAAAATCCTTGTTTTCATTATGGTAGTTTATGGCATTCCATTTATACTTGTAAGGAATATCATAGTTTGTACTATGATTATTATCAAATAAAACCTTCTTTAAAGAAAGTTAGCATTATTCCTTCTAGTGTAAGTTCTGATGCAAAGTCTGATATTGCAAATTTTGATAAGAAAACTGTTAACATAAATTCTGATGCTAAATCCGCTACAAATGTTAACAAACTTAATAAGGCCAAAGGATCCAAGCAAGTCTGGGTCCTTAAAACTAATCATTAGTGGTCTTTGTGATTGCAGGGCAACAAGAAAAACATCCTAGTTCTGGACAGTGGATGTTCAGGACATATGACTGGAAATAAAGCCCTGCTATCAGACTTTATGGAGAAAGCTGGCCCAGGTGTTTCTTATGGCGATGGCAACATGGGAAAAACTCTGGGATATGGAAATATCAATCTTGGAAATATCATCATTAAAAAAGTAGCTCTAGTCTCAGGACTTAAACACAATTTGCTGAGTGTTAGTCAAATCTGTGATAGAGGTTATCATGTGGATATCTTTGAAGAACACTGTGAAGTTGTAAGCAAATCTACAGGCAAAGTTGTTCTGAAATGATACAGGCATGGTAACATTTATGAAGCCAAGCTTTCAATAAGTACTGATGGTTCTGCAATCTGTCTGTTAAGTAGAGCACCAATTGAAGAAAGCTGGAATTGGCACAAGAAACTATCTCATTTAAATTTCAACAATATAAATGAACTAGTCAAGAAAGATCTTGTGAGAGGACTGCCAAAATCAGTATTTGCTCCTGATGGCCTTTGTGATTCCTGTCAAAAGGAAAAACAAAGAAAATCTCCATTCAAGAGCAAGACTGAATCTCCAATTCTTGAGCCTTATCACCTACTACATGTTGATCTATTTGGTCTAGTGAATGTCATGTCTATTGCAAAGAAGAAATATGTTATGGTCATAGTGGATAAGTTCACCAGATACACATGGGTGTATTTCTTGCATACAAAAAGTGAGACTGCATCTACCTTGATTGATCATGTCAAACAACCGGATAAATTGGTTAAAGACTCTGTGAAAATCATAAGAAGTGATAATGGCACTGAGTTCAAGAAATTGATTATGGAAGAGTTCTGCAAAGACCATGGAATCAAGCAGGAATTCTCTGCTCCTGGAACTCCACAACAAAATGGAGTTGTTGAAAGAAAGAATAGAACTCTTATTGAAGCCGCATGAACTATGCTTGATGAAGCAAAGTTACCAACCTATTTTTGGACTGAAGCTGTGCAGACTGCTTGTTTTACTCAGAATGCAACACTTGTCAACAAGCATGGAAAGACACCATATGAGATGGTGAAGAAAAAGAAGCCAAATCTGAAGTATTTTCATGTATTTGGATGCAAATGTTTTGTTCTTAAGACTCATCCTGAACAGCTATCCAAATTTAATCTAAAAGCTGATGAAGGAATTTTTGTTGGATATCCACTTTCCACATAAGCCTTCAGAGTCTACAATTTGAGAACAAGGGTTGTCATGGAATCTATCAATGTCTCTTTTGATGATAAGAAGATTATTGGACTTGAAGATTTCAATGATCATGATCAGCTGAGATTTGAGAATGAAGTTTTAAATTCTGATTTTGTAAATCCTGATAGTCTAAATCCTGATACTGCAAACTCTGATGGGTTAAACTCTGATGTTATTGAAACTGTGGTGACTATGCCAAAGGAAAATGCACCTGTGCAGGGGGAGCATATTGAAGATTCAACCACATCTCAAGAAGCATCAGAATCCAGAACAGGCTCTTCAAGTTCTGATTCATCAAATTCTGATGGGCCAAGTTCTGATAATTCTGGAAACTCAAATTATGAAGGATCCAACTCAGAGAGCATAATTTCAGGGGGAGCATCAGAAAATGTTGATGGGGACAGTATGGATCATGGGGGAGCATCCAGTTCTAGAGATAACCTTCCATCTGCAAGGAAGTGGACTCAAGCACATACACCTGACTTGATTATTGGAGATCCTGAAGCAGGTATAAGAACTAGAACAGCAACATCAAATGAATGTCTCTATCACTCTTTTCTTTCTCAGACTGAACCAAAAAAAGTGGAAGAAGCTCTTCAAGATGCTGATTGGGTGCAAGCAATGCAGGAAGAGTTAAATGTATTTAAAATAAATAAAGTTTGGACCCTAGTGCCAAGACCAAAGAATAGATCTGTTGTTAGTACAAAGTGGGTGTTCAGAAACAAAACTGATAGTGATGGCATAATTACAAGGAATAAAGCAGGGCTGGTTGCAAAAGGATACTCTGAACAGGAGGGAATTGATTATGATGAAACATTTGGACCAGTTGCTAGATTGGAAGCCATAAGGATATTTTTGGCTTATGCTGCTCACAAAAAGTTTATAGTCTTTCAAATGGATGAAAAAAGTGCTTTTCTTAATGGAGAATTAGAAGAAGTAAATGTTGAACAACCTCCAGGTATTGTAGATTCAAAATTTCCCCATCATGTCTATAGACTTGATAAAGCACTTTATGGCCTTAAGCAAGCTCCAAGAGCATGGTATGAGATATTAGCTCAGTTTTTTCTGGAAAGTGGATTTAACAAAGGGACTATTGACAAAACCTAATTCTATTTCAATCATGGAAAGGACTTACTTTTGGTGCAGATATATGTTGATGATATCATTTTTGGTTCTATAAATGATAGACTTTGTAAAAAGTTTGCCAAGCTGATGCAGTCAAGATATCAAATGAGTATGATGGGAGAACTTAGCTATTTTTGGGCCTTCAAGTCAAGCAGAATGAAGAAGGAACTTTTATTTGTCAATCTAAGTACACCAGAAATTTTTTGAAGAAATTTGGAATGCAAGATTGCTCAAGTGCATCCACTCCTATGGCCACTGCAACAAAATTGGATAAGGATACCGGTACATCAGTAGATATTACTGATTACAGAGGTATAATTGGCTCACTACTCTATCTAACTGCAAGTAGACCTGATATCATGTATGCTACATGTCTTTGTGTAAGATTTTAAGCAGATCCAAGAGAACCTCACTTAACAGCTGTGAAAAGAATTTTCAAGTACCTTAAGGGTACAGCTGATCTGGGATTATGGTATCCTAGAGAATCAGACTTTAAGCTAATAGGTTACTCAGATGCAGATTTTGCAGGATGCAAAATTGATAAAAAAAAGCACAAGTGGAAGCTGCCAATTTCTTGGAGGCAGATTAGTTTCTTTGTTTAGCAAGAAACAGAAATCAATTTCCACATCAACTGCAGAAGCAGAATATATTGTTGCAGGAAGCTGTTGTGCACGAATTCTTTAGATGAAGAATCAGTTACTGGATTATGGGTTAACATATTCTAAAATCCCTATTTACTGTGATAATCAAAGTGCTATTTCTATGACAGGTAATCTAGTTCAACACTCAATGACAAAGCATATCAGCATTAGGTACCACTTCATAAGGGAACATGTGGATGAAGGTAAAGTGGAATTGTATTTTGTTCTAACAGATCAACAACTAGCAGATATCTTCACAAAACCACTATGTGAAGCTACTTTTACAAGATTGGTAAATGAACTTGGAATGGTTTTCTCTAAATCTACTTAGTTTATGCTCTGATTACTGGAGCAATAATCTGATAACAGCATAAATTCTAATAAGCAGTCGTGACTCACTTACACTGAGAAGCCACTGTAAAAAGAATTTCAAAGGATGCATAAAATGAGCACAAAACAGTTGAGGTGGACTCATGCATGAACTCATTCTATAGTAGACTTCAGAATAATGACAGATTTTGAGCAAAGTTCATAGTTATGCCTTATTTCTAAGATGTACTGAAGTGAATCAGACTTTACTCTTGTCTGATATTTAGCTTATTACACACACATACACTCCATATGAATGATGAAAATTACTGTGGTGATAAATGTTGTTTTAGATGTACAGTTTAAGTGTCAGTTGCATAAATTCTGAGGACAAGTTCTGATGGAAGTTCTGATGTACCCATATCAATATTTGTGTGAAGAATTACAGGAATAAACATCCACTTTTCGAGTTAAGGAGCCATATTCTGATGACTTTTAAATCCTGATAATAATCAAGTTCTGATGCTGACGTGGCAGTATTTATCTACTTGGTTTATTTTTTGTCATTACTTGAACGGTCATATTTTCTTAGAATATTGGTTTAAGTGAGATAAATCAGTCATAATCATTATGGGTTAGTGGTTAGTGTATTTCTTGAAAACCTACATGTGTACAGTAATTGTTATTATTTCCCGTGCCCATTAACTCTGGCTTTAGATCGTTTAATGACTGTTATTATTACACATTGGTTTAGGGAGACGAGGTATCATTACTTTTACCTGTAACTATTATATATTCCTTGCGTCTATTAGTATTCTATTGGTTATTTAAATCAACTATTCATTCCAGCCAATACATCTTTCATTTTCTCACAAACTCACTCTTTTTACATACTCATCAAAACATGGTTCATTTCAACTTGCTCCTGAACTATGATACTTTTAATATCGAGTTGAGTTGTGATGATTGGCGATAGGAGTGGCATGTAACTGTCATTTCTGAAGAGATCTGGAACTCAGTTCCACAAGAGGTTCACACAGACCTCTTATTCTTTTATATGGACTATCATCTCCATTGTGATCGTCTGGAAGAGGAAAGGAGAGAAGCTCTCCGTCAGCAAGAACGAATCATTCGTCTTGCAGTGCTCTTCGTCAGCAGCAGAAGAAGCTAGTCGTTAGGTCTTCTTAGACTAGGACTAAGGTTGTTGATGTTAGGATTCTAAGATTAGATCTATCTTGTACTTTTGCATGTAATTGATAAATTTCGTCAAATGTAATCATCTGATATGTGAATGAAATTTTATTTAATTGCAAGATTTGATCTTTATTTCTCAAATTTTGTGACTGTGCATGTTTTAATTGCAATTTGTTAATCTTTACTTCATCAATTTCAAATTTTATCCTGTGATAAATGTTTTAATTTAATAATGGTCAATAATAAATTTAGATGATATGAGAAAACACTGGAGGAACAGGTTCCGATATCAGAACATGTTGTTGTAGAAGCTGAGAAAATTTCTTCTCAGAAAGATAATGAAACTGGGAGTTCTAGGCCCCTCAAAAGGCTTAGAAAGCTAAATACTGATGATGAATCTCCCAAAGTCTCTAATTCTGTAAAGAGACTTAAGAAGCAAAGATCCAGGAGGGCTATAAGTATATCATCACACTCCGAAGATACTCTGGAAGCAGCTAAGGAAGGGGGTCAGGAATCTCTGATCCCAACAGAACCTATAGTCATTGAATTACTTCCTACTGCTGAATTAGCTCAAAAGTCTCCTATTTAAGAACAAGAGGATATTCCAGAGATAGTGTCTACACCTCCTGTTTCTCCAATAATTGATCCAGTGCATACTGAAGACCCAGGTACAAGTGCTGAAATTGATATTCATAACTTGATTGTGCCTAAGGTTCTGTACTTGGAAGCTCCACCAACTCAACTCACTCCACCAACAACACCAATTTAAGATGCTGATTTCAATGAAGATGTTCCAACTACACCACTTCTGAATCTGGATGATGAGCATCAGATTTTAGGTGGGCATCAAGATTTGGCTGTTGATCAGAACTTAGATGCTGATCAGATGTTAGAGGATGATGTTGAAGCCTCTATAGCCTCACATATTGTCATTTTATCAGAGGATGCTGATACTGAAGGCTCTGTAAGTTCTGATGCTGATAATGCTGCACTTACTGGTGAAGTTGCTGAAACTGTAGATGCTGATGCAGCTGGTCCAGTACCTTGGAGTGAAACTCCAAGAGGAAAGGAGTGGACTAAGGAATGGAACTCGGTTAGTTTTGGTCCTACTGAAAAAATTCTTGCTGAGCACCTTGCCAAAGCTGATAAATGATGATTTCAAGGCACAGCTGAGAGTTACTGCAATGAGTACAAGGCACCTTCAAGGTCAACACTCCATAACTCATGACAAGGTGAATAAAATTCAAGAATCTTTGATCCAGCAAGATATGAATATAAAATTGGAAAAGAATAGGTTTTCAAGCCAGCCTTTGACAGAATTGGGTATATTGAAAAAACTCAGGAAAAGCAACAAGCTCAGATTGATGAAATTCTGAAGAATCAAGTTTCTCATCAAACTCAACTCAATGAGATCCAATCCTCAGTGGAATTGCTTGTCTCTCTTCTTTTACCTGCTGATGCCAAAAAGGGGGACAAAGTAATTAAGTCCAAATGCAAATCTATTCAATCACTGAAGGGTAAGGATGATAAAAATGATGACCAGGGAAACTCTGGAATGGGTGGAGGTCATGGTCAAGGCAAAGGTTTTTCATCAAGCAAAGCTGGAACTACAAGCCAAAGAACAAGTTCTGATACTGGGAGAAGAATACATTCTGATACTGGTAATAGGATAAGTTCTTCTGAACATCTGGAACTTGATGAAGAGATTTCAAAGAGATTATTTCTTAAAGAAAATCCTGGAATGCACTTTGAAAGTATAAAGGAAGAAGAAACTAGACTTAAAGCAGAAAAAGTCAACTCCAAGTCTAAAGCTTCTGTTATTGAAAAGAAACTTCCAAAGCCTAAGGGCATTGTGATAAAAGAAAGGACAAATCATGAGGCAACCAAAGCCAAATCACAAGTGGAGATAGATCCAAGATCCAAGGGCAAAGAAAAAATTGGTGAACCTGTAAAGGTATATGTGCCAGTCATGGATAAGGAAGAAATATCTGATGAAGATGCTAGTCTGATTTTTTGAAGAAAAAGGATATTCAAACAACCTCTGGCATAGCTCATGTTGTTCAAGATCAGGACTTAGTAAATTCTGATATGATTGTGAAGCAAGCAACCGCTGACATAGCTCAAGTTGGCTTGATATCAGAAGATAAGGAAAAGGAAACCTCTGACATTGCTCATGTTAAACCTTCAACGATGCTACTTCCAGGATTCACAAATGCTCAACAGACTCAACCTTTGAAGACTACATCAAGTGGTTTTGAAGGAAGAGTTGTTATAGGAAAGGAAGCAAGAGATAAATCTGGATTGGGTAGTTCAAAAGAGAAGAGAGTAAATAATACTACCAATGATCCAACTTCCTTAAGTGAACTAAGTGTAGGAGAAACTCCTGAGAGATTAAATCAACTTGAATCTGTACAAATGGTTTACCATTCTGTTTTGAAAGAAGACATTATGTTATACTTTATGACAGATGGGAGGGTATTCCATATCAGGGAGAATGCAATTTCATTGAAGTATTTTGAAGAACTGGAACATGTTCTATTTCTACTTCAAGTTAAAAACAAATCAACAGATGGTGATGTAGGGTGTTTAAAGTCAAATATTCAGAGACAGAAGAAGCTTTATTCTGTAAAGTCTGACAGCCCATACTGTCCCAAGTACAGATCTCACAGTGGAGAAATTGTTGAAATGAAGCCTAATACGGCTAAAATTATCACTACATTTTCTGGTATTAAGGGACTTGAATTCAATCCAGAGTCTGATAAAGCCTATATCATCAGACTAGATCAGGATATAAGGAAAGCTAAAATAAATTATCTCAGGGCAGCTATTTTTCAAACTGGTGAAGATACAGTTGAATTGAAGAATGTTAAAAGGAGGATGATCAATGAACTTGAATATGCTGAGAGATGTTTGTTGAAGAACTATCTCAGAACAACTCCTGACATCAAAGAGATCGGAAATTGAAGCCAAGTCAAAGATCTACAACTGCTTAAATTCTGAAGTGTATACAGACTAAAGCTGATATCAAACCTTGAGGATGGTAAAGCTAAAAGGACTGTAAGTTATAGTTATCTAGTCAAATTCTCATGCATTTGTACTTAATGTTTTTGATATCATCAAATATCTGTTAAACTTGTATATTATGCTAATTTACAAGTTGGGGGAGATTGTTAGATATATTTGTGATGTCATGTATAATATGATTTGTGTTTAGTTTTCAGATCTTACTTTACAGGACAAATCAGTACTTAACTGGAAATCAGTACTTATACTGAAGTCAGGACTTAAGATATCAGAACTTAAGTTGTCAGAAATTAAGTTATCAGGAGATATTTATCAGGAGGTAATATCAGGACTTAAGGAGACGTTCAGTTAAGGAAGGCGGCTGATTGAAAGGAAAGAAGATCAAGACAAACATAAGAAGAGATATGCATGGAGAAGAATTCTATGAAGAATAGAATACTTGGAAGAAAAGATAACTGATTGATATATATTAGGAAGCAGAATTATATTCGATATCAATTAGAAGTTTATCTTGTAACTGTGTAGCATATAAACACAGGCATAGGGTTTACACTATAGGCGTTATCATAATCGAGTTTATTATTCATTGTAACCCTAGCAGCTCTCGTGATAATTTGCTCATCACTGAGAGAGGACAGTTCTTTGTAACAGAGTTTATTGTATTAAATAAAATATGTGTTTTGTTACTTGAGTTCTTATATTCGATTTGATTGTAGTAAACACTGTATTCAACCCCCTTCTACAGTGTGTGTGACCTAACAATACTCGACACCCTTATAAACTTTTATTCCCCCATTCGCTTGGGTAGGAATATGCGCAAAACCAAATCATTTTTCTCAAAACCCAAAACATTTGTATAAATCCAGTAATTTGATAGGTCAAAACATTTAACTATTCTGAACATAGAATAGCAGAGAGTACTTGCATAATAACCATTTAATTCAGCGATATGTAAAATATTTATCTATTCTGAACTGAGATTAGGGAAAGCAATACTTGCATAATATGATTCAAAATATATATCACTTGAACAATAAGTGATGATAGGGATACTTGTCTTTGGGCTTCTAGCAGTTAGGCACATTCGTAGAAACGCAATTATCTCAGTCTGGCATCTAAAGCATCACAGTCTATCTTTTCAATACTTTACTGATATTCTGCTCCTGCGATTTCTAGAAGCCAGACATCCAATACTATTCCATCTCACTCTTTATCCAACGTCTTGTCCTGATCAACTCGAATGATCTGCATCTATAATTAAAAGATAAAACTTTAATCGTCTAAACGATAATTACTCGACGAACTGCGCGTTAAAACCCTATTGTCTACCCATACGATAGCCCACACATAAAGAAGGCAGCCAAACATAAGACTATTGATCCACGTATGCACGTAATTCATATGACATATAAACACATACCTCCCGTATCATATAATTTACATAACACATGGCTCGGTTCGTCAAAAGGTTCGACTCGGTACATTTAAAACTAAAATCGAGATAAAAATACGATTTTTCGATCAATAATCGATTCAGAATGATTCGTAAACCAAGCAACCTTTCAAAACAAAAGAATTTGGGTCTCGAAAGTATTTTTATTGAAAGCGTAATATTTTTCTCAGTCTATACGCGTTCGTTTCGAATTAAATAAATAATTAAGTAATAATTTTAGAATTTAAAATAATAAGTAAATGATTTTTGAAAATAAAAGAATGATTTATAAAAATAAAAATTGAATTTTGAATTAAAAGTAAAAAGAAATTGTTAGAAACGGATTACTAAAATGGGAAATGGGCTTTCAAGGATCAAAACTGGGTAGGGAAAGAAATTAAGCGGGTCGGACAACGGTAACTGGGTCACCGGAGAACAGCAACCTAGTTCAGCGGAGTTGTCGCCAGAATCTGGGGAACCCAGACTCCATTGTCTTCTCCGGCGAACAGCCGGTTTCCAGCGAAGCCCACAACCCGCCAAACTCACACGGTTCAGTACTGATTTTAACGGAAAATCACTCGGCATATTCCCAAAAATCCAGGAAACCGTATAACATCGTCAAACACATAGCATAGTTCGACATCCGGCCAGAATCAAGAGGTTTTCCGGCGACATCATCGAAAAATCGGTTTTGTTGATTCTTCAACCAAAATTAACGGGTAATAGGTAGAATTAAAGCCCTCAACATTTACAATCATATCCCATAATCAAAATCAATCAAACTATCACAAAAAAATCAGGAATCAAAAAATAAAAATAACAAAACCAAGAACACGTCTACATCGATTCGGGCCTCAAACAATTTGAATGAATATATGAATATACTCTAAACAATACCACGAAGCTTATTCAATCAACAAAAACAACCAACAATCACTCAAAAATCAAAACGAAATTCAACTCAAGAATGTTAAAATCGACTTTTCAAATTACTTCATCTCAGATTGTGATGTTGATATTAAACGGAAGAGCTCATTGAGGGCTTCAATTCGGTATAAAGAACATCGAAAACGGCTTAGTAAATCTCTGGAAATCATGAATCAAAGATTGATGAATGGATTTCACCCCCAAAGTGGTGTTCTTGAATTTCTGAAAATAAAATGAAAATAAAAATCAAATAAAATGATATAATCTGCTATTTATATTAAACCTAAAAATATATCCCCAAAATTAATTAAAGGTATTTTTATCCCTTAATTAAAATAATTAGGCCCAAAAATAATAATTAGGTGGAATAATTTTAAAAGTAATAAAAAATAAAATTTATATCAAAATTTCCCAAAAATTGTGACTAATTCAAAAATGCAAAAATAATGGGTATTTAAAATATGAATGATTTTATAAAAATAAAACGTGAATTTTGTGGGTTTTAATGTCCCGGTAGGGTCTCGTTCCGTTCATTTTTGAAAAATAGAAACGATTCCTAAATTAACAGAAAACCCTGAAACCAAGTAAAATACATTCAACATACATAAGACGAGATAAAACGAGTACCTCGATAACGATGCTAATAAACAAGCGTCTCGATTGCAGATCGATTCATATAAATACATTTTAAAACACATAACCAGTATACCATTGGATCATATTGAATCCAGAAATAGATTACTTAGCCGCTAAGTAACTATAAAAATGATACAATTTAGTATCAGATTTGGATAATTATCAAAATCGGGCTTCTTATAAAACACTTTATACGAAAATAATGTAATAATATCCCGTCTTCCGATAATACGGGTTTTATTGATTCACCAAATCGAATATTGTATTCAAAATTTATATACATTCAACATACATATGACGAGATAATGTAATAATATCCCGTCTTAGAAAACCCTAAAACCAAGTAAAATACATTCAACATACATAAGACGAGATAAAACGAGTACCTCGATAACGATGCTAATAAACAAGCGTCCCGATTGCAGATCGATTCATATAAATGCATTTTAAAACACATAACCAGTATCCCATTGGATCATATTGAATCCGGAAATAGATTACTTAGCCGCTAAGTAACTATAAAAATGATACAATTTAGTATCAGATTTGGATAATTATCAAAATCGGGTTTCTTATAAAACACTTTATACGAAAATAATGTAATAATATCCCGTCTTCCGATAATACAGGTTTTATTGATTCACCAAATCGAATATTGTATTCAAAATTTTGCGTCGGGACTCGCACGGGTTAAACCGTACACCGGATCGAAAAAGTCAAAACACGGAAAATTTCCGGAATTATCAGTTTAGGTTAGGAAGGAGTTTTCCGAAGAGTTTTGGGTTGTAAAAACGTAAAAACGGTTGAGGTTAGATGATTCCCGACTTTAAAAAAATTAGTTTTATTAATACTCAGAAAATAATTATTAAATGTATAAATAATTATTAAATGTATAAAATATTATAAAATCATATAAAAGTCCAAAAATTACCATAAAAATATCACCATTATCCATATTTTATTCTGAACATATAAAAATTAGAATACTCAAAGAATATCATATATAAACATCAAAAACATCAACTCCAATTACCAGATAATTCACTAAAATTCACATAAAAAAATCACATAAACAGTTCCAAATAATAATAATAATATCTGAAAATATGGGATATTATAATCTACCCCCCTTATAAGGATTCTGTCCTCGGAATCAGCAGAAGGGAGCACTAGGGATCTTCTGGCCAACTTTCCATTTCTAAATAACCTCAATTTTTGATAATCTTAAATAAATCTTGTATTCCTTGTATCATAAAACTTTTACAGAAATTTCACTGTGCACCACGGTTCCATCCACATCCTTTGACCAATTCCTCAATAGAATTACTTTTACCGATTGCGAGAAAGAAGGATAGAGAGAAAGATAGAGAAAAAGAAATAGAGAGATAAATAGAGAGAGAAGTAATGAAATAGATTTACTTCATTATACGCCACTGATATTCTAATCGCATTGCAATTCACTGCTGTTGTTAATCCCATCACATAGCCTTACGTTGACTTGGCCAAGATAACTCACTTGACTTGATTGGCATACCTTCGATTATTTAAGATGATAAAATCATGGAATTCCAAAGAAAAAGAATTTTATATCATAACAGGACCAAAATCTGAATTTATGAGAAAGCGTTGTTGAAATGAAAGAATAATTGAAAGATCAATCTGATCAAACGAACTTGGTGTTGCGTGTCCAAATTAAGACACTGCTAAAGGTTGTTAACCTTCTTGTAGTCATAACACACAAAAGTGATGGCGTCCCATCCAACTCATATCACACAGACAAGTATACCTTGTGTCCCCTATAGTTAGAGTTGTTCATCTTAGTCAGAATGAAAGAATATAAAAAGAATTCAAACTCAAATGAATAAAACTGAAAAGATTTCAAAAGCTGATATTTCTGGATGAAATGGAATCCAGAAAACAAGAATCTTGCATAAAATGATTAAACGGGTGTTAGAGAATATATCCTCCAACAGATACCTCTTTGTGAGAGATGTCAGAAGAAGTTATAGAAAGAGAAGGTATTTCCAAAGTCTTAATACTTATCTTCTATTTGAACTCTTCTGTTGATTTGCCATCCGATTCTAGACACATCTTCATGTTTTAAGGATATTGATAGTCTTCATCATCGTCAAAACATAGTATGCCTCGGAAGATTCCACACTAGAAGTTTGCAACTGCCAAGAGTTTTGTCCAGCTCAACACAACCAACTCAAACGAATGCGCTTATCTTAGCTTAATCATTGGTACTATATCCAATAGTCCAACAGGAATTTGATATGAGCTCAAGCGTCCTCACATAGCTATACACACTCCTACACAATCTCGTTTCTAGTTTACTATAACCTCAGCTCTGATACCAACTTGTAACGCCCCAAATCCGGGGTCAGAGGATTTGGTCGTCACTATGAAACCTCAATCCAAAATAACTTGTTTAACCAGTAAATAAATGCCAGCGGAAGATATTTAGCATCTATGACCCCAAACTAATCCAAGATCTTTTAAGGTTACAATTCTAGAAACAAGATTTTCAAATTCCATAATTAAGTTTTCTCTTTCTTTTAAAACTCTTTTTAACAATTTCCAACTCAATACTAAACCCGCTAGTATTACTTCGAAGAGAAGTATACTAGGCCAAAATATACAATACACAACTATAATATAATATAATATAAACAAATTTACATAATAGAACTTACACTAGTCCGCAAACCCTGGACCAACCACCTTTCAAAAGCTTCTTCTTTACTTCCTTGAATTATGCAACTAAATAGCGCTAGTTAATTCTCACTGGAGGTTAAATTTAAAAATAGGAAAGTATGAGCGAAAGAAATGCTCAGCAAGTTCTTATAGCAAATATAGGGTCGTTTTGATATAAAACCGACATCTGCAATAGCGCAGAACATTTTAAAATCATAATTGGTGAAACAGAAAATTTATTAAAGAATCGGATAATTGTTTCTCACTGTATTCAAAACTTTTGTTGATATTTTTGAGTGAAATGCTTCAGCAATACTTTGAATCTTGACGAGAATAAAACTCGTAAAACTCTGTTTACGGAATTATCGTAAACAACAATAACATGAACCAATGATCATGGAGTGAATCATAAACTTCATTCAAAACCGAACTCTTGATATTAATACTCATTTTGTTGTCATATCAAATTAGATATCAATATGAACTTTGATGCTCATAACATCTCATACCGAAGTCAACATCAATCATCTATACTAATACCACCTTTGATATTTAATAACAACGAAAGTATCATCATAAATCAGAAACTGAATCAAAACCACATTTCACCTTTTTATACAAAACCAAAACACTTGTTAAACCATTCCTTATAAGATTATAAAAACCACATTTAGATTGGAATCCTAGAACGATGGTGTGTTGCCGCCGGTGATCAGCCGCAGAGCAACACCGGTATGCCGAAGCATATCCAACTAAACAAAGGGGTACCCAAGGCACATATCGGCCTAGCAAGGTGTTACATCCCGTATAACACATAGCTCACGCTGGACCGCCGCCACGACCTCTAACGCAACTATCCAATCTTAAAAACATTTTACTGAAAGGGGTCATAATACTCGACACCCTTAAAAACTTTTATTCCCCCATTCAATTGGGTAGGAATACGCGCAAAACCAAATTATTTTTCTCAAAACCCAAAACATTTGTATAAATCCAGTAATTTGATAGGTCAAAACATTTAACTATTCTGAACATAGAATAGTAGAGAGTACTTGCATAATAATCATTTAATTCAGCGATATGTAAAATATTTATCTATTCTGAACTGAGATTAGGGAAAATAATACTTGCATAATAGGATTCAAAATATATATCACTTGAACAATAAGTGATGATAGGGATACTTGCCTTAGGGTTTTTAGTAGTTAGTCACATTCGTAGAAACGCAATTATCTCGGTCTGGCATCTCAAGGCATCACCGTCTTTCTTTTCAATACTTTACTGATATGTTGCTCATGCGATTGCTAGAAGCCAGACATCGAATACCATTCCATCTCACTCTTTATCCAACGTCTTGTCCTCATCAACTCGAATGATCTGCATCTACAATTAAAAGATACAACTTAATCGTCTAAACGATAATTACTTGACGAACTGCTCGTCAAAACCCTATTGTCTACTCATACGATAGCCCACAAATAAAGAAGACAGCCAAACACATGACTATTGACCCACATACGCACGTAATTCATATGAAATATAAACACATAACTCACGTATCATATAATTCACATAATACAAGGCTCGGTTCGTCAAAAGGTTCGACTCGGTACGTTTAAAACTGAAATCGAGTCAAAAATATGATTTTTCGATCAATAATCGACTTAGAATGATTCGTAAAATAAGAGACCTTTCGAAACAAAAGAATTTAAGTCTCGAAAGTATTTTTATTGAAAGCGTAATATTTTTCTGAGTCTATACGCGTTCGTTTCGTATTAAACAGACGATTGCTTTTATTTATTACGAATAAAATAAGAATAAATAGGAATAAATCAATTAATAATAATATTAATTGGTTTTTAAATACCAAAATATAATTTTTTTTAAAGCTTAAAACAATTTTTTAGGATTTATTTGAATTAATTATAAATAATTGTATTTTATTTAATTATTTATAAATAAAATTAATTGATTAAATAAATTAATCAATTAATTAAATCCATAAATAATTAACTAAAATAAATTATAAATAATTAAATCAAATTCAATTTTCAAAAAATAATAAAAGAAAATAAATTTTGGAATTTAAAATAATTAAGTAAATAATTTTTAGAATTTAAAATAATAAGTAAATGATTTTTTAAAATAAAAGAATGATTTATAAAAATAAAAATTGAATTTTGAATTAAAAGTAAAAAGAAATTGTTAGAAACAAATTACTAAAATGGGAAATGGGCTTTCAAGGATCAAAACCGGGTCGGGAAGGAAATTAACCGGGTCGGACAACGGGTAACTGGGTCACCGGAGAACAGCAACCTAGTTCACCGGAGTTGTCGCCGGAATCTGGAGAACCCAAACTCCGTCGTCTTTTCCGTCGAATAGTCGGTTTCCGGCGAAGCCCACAACCCGCCAAACACACACAGTTCAGTACTGATTTTAACGGAAAATCACTCAGCATATTCCCAGAAATCCAGAAATCCAGAAAACCGTAAAAGATCGTCAAACACATAGCATAGTTCGACATCCGGCCAGAATCAAGAAGTTTTTCGGCGACTTCATCAGAAAATCGGTTTCGTTGATTCTTCAACCAAAATTAACGGGTAATAGGTCGAATTAAAGCCCTCAACATTTACAATCATATCCCATAATCAAAATCAATCAAACTATCACAAAAAATTCAGGAATTAAAAAATAAAAATAACAAAACCAAGAACACGTCTACATCGATTCAGGACTCAAACCATTTGAATGAATATATGAATCTACTCTAAACAATACCAGGAAGCTTATTCAATCAACAAAAACAACCAACAATCACTCAAAAATCAAAACGAAATTCAACTCAAGAATGTTAAAATCGACTTTTCAAATTACTTCACCTCAGATTGTGATGTTGATATTAAACGAAAGAGCTCATTGAGGGCTTCAATTCGGTATAAAGAACATCAAAAACGGATTAGTAAATCTCTGGAAATCATGAATCAAAGATTGATGAATGGATTTCACCTCCAAAGTGGTGTTCTTCAATATCTGAAAATAAAAGGAAAATAAAATCAAATAAAATGATATAATCTGCTATTTATATTAAACCTAAAATTATATCCCCAAAATTAATTAAAGGTGTTTTTATCCCTTAATGAAAATAATTAGGCCCAAAAATAATAATTAGAGGGAATAATTTTAAAAGTTATAAAATACAAAATTTATATCAAAATTCCCCAAAAATTGTGAATAATTCAAAAATACAAAAATAATGGGTATTTAAAATACATATGATTTTACTAAAATAAAAACGTGAATTTTGTGGGCTTTAACGTCCCGGTGGGGTCCCGTCCTCTTAATTTTTAAAATACAGAAACGATTCCTAAATTAACACAGAAGACCACGAAAACATGTAAAATACATTCAACACACATAAGACGAGATAAAATGAGTACCTCGATAAAGATACTAATAAACACGCATCCACATTGCAGATTGATTCATATAAATGCATTTTAAAACACGTAACCAGTATCCCATTGGATCATATCGGATCCAGATATAGATTACTTAGCCGCTAAGTAACTATAAAAACGATACAATTTAGTATCAGATTTGGATAATTATCAAAATCGGGCTTCTTATAAAATATTTTATACGAAAATAATGTAATAATATCTCGTCTTCCGATAATACGGGTTTTATTGATTCACAAATCGAATATTGTATTGAAAATTTTGCGTCGGGACTCGCACGGGTCAAACCGTACTCCGGATCGAAAAAGTCAAAACACAGAAAATGTCTGGAATTAACATATTAGGTTAGAAAGGAGTTTTTCAAAGAGTTTCGGGTTGTAAAAACGTAAAAACGGTTGTGGTTGGATGATTCCCGGCTTTATAAAATTAGTTTTATAAATACTCAGAAAATAATTATTAAATGTATAAATCATTATAAAATCATATTACAGTCCAAAAATTACCATAAAAATATCACCATTATCCATATTTTATTCTGAACATATAAAAATTAGAATACTCAAAGAATATCATATATAAACATCCAAAACATCAACTTCAATTACCAGATAATTCACTAAAATTCACATTAAAAAATCAAATAAATAGTTCCAAATAATAATAATAATAATATCTAAAAATATGGGATATTACACTGAATCCATCCATGAAGCTTAGCATATCATGACCAGCAGTAGCATCTATCAATGTGTATATCCTTGGCAACGGGAAACAGTCCTTTGGGCATGTGTTGTTCAGGTCGGTGAAATCCACGCACATTCTCCATTTTCCATTAGCCTTCTTACCATCACTGGGTTTGCTAACCATTCCGAAAACTGTATCTCCTCAATGAAACCAGCCTCTAAGAGCTTCTCTACTTCTTGCTTAATAGCTTCCTGCCTCTCTGGAGCAAAACTTCTTTTCTTTTATTTCACAGTCTTTCGATTTGGATCTACGTTCAGCTTGTGAGTGATCAGTTCCGGATTTATGCCAGGCATATCAGCTGTCGACCATGCAAATACATCACTATTCTCTTATAAAAACTTCACCAACTTCCCTCTGAGGGGCTACTCTAGTGATGCTCCAGTGAAAGTTACTTTCTCAAGATCCTCGGGAGCCAAAGGAATCGGAACCAAATCTTCTGCTGTCTTCTCTCTTTTCTCATTATTCTCACGGATATCCAGATCTTTAATAGGCAGAACCTGCCCTCCAACTCCATCAACCCTAAGAGAGGCCACATAACAACTCCTTGTTATCTTTTGATCTCCTCTCTCTTCTCCAATCCCATTCCGGGTGGGAAACCATATCACTGAATGGTAGGAAGAAGGGACTGTTTTGAAAGCATGTATTCCCGTTCTTCCCATGATTGTATTGTAAGTCGATCCAACTATTACCACTACAAAGTCCAACATCAGTGTTGCTTGTCTTGGTTCCTGACCTATGGTCATTGGCAACTTGATTATCCCTTCCACGGGGCACTCCACTCATGCAAATCCATATATCGGCATATCAGTCGGGGTTAACTGAGAATCATTGTAACCCATCCTTAAAAAGGTATCATGGAGCAAAATGTCCACCGAGGCACCATTATCTACAAGGACCCTTTTCACCGGGTTATTCCCTATTATCAGTGTTATAACCAGCAGATCATCATGAGGAAATTTCATACCCTCTAAGTCAGAATCATCAAATGCCATTATCACTCCTATCTTAGCCCTCTTCGGGGCTTCCCCAACGATATGCATAACGTCTCTAGTATATGCTTTCCTTAAGTTTTTGGATGAACCATCAGCAGTTGGTCCTCCAAAAATTGTATTTATCACAGGCCCCCGGGGTCGTGGTCGTCTAAAGATTGCATTTATCATCGGTCCCCTAGGCTATGGATTTCGCCCCTGATCGTCTTGGTCCCTCCTACGATCATCAAAATTCTTTCTTCCGTTGTTATTCCTATCTCCTCCATCTTCAGAGTACTTGCTCAACCTCCCTTTTCGAATGAGGAACTTTATTTCATCCTTCAATTATCTACACTCATCGGTGTCATGGCCAGCATCCTTGTGAAATCTGTAATATTTGCTCTTATCCAGCTTGGTAGGATCAACCTTCAGGGGCTTAGGCCAATGAACATCTCTATCCTTCTCAATTTCCATCAATATCTGACTCCTAGGAGCATTCAACTTAGCATATTCAGTGAACTTTTGTCCTGATCCTCCCTTCTTCGGGGTTGAATCATTACTTTTCTCAGTTCTAGGATACTTGTCCTTAGCAATATATTCCAGATCAGTTTTTCACTTCTTGCCACCAGCGGGCTCGTTATTCACTACCGTCTTCCTCATGGTCTTCTTCACTTTGATGTACTTCCCGGCCCTATCTTGGAGCTATAACATACTTTCAGGGGGACGCTTGGCTAATGACATCTTGAAGAACTCATCCCTAGTTCCATGTTACAGTGCTATCATAGCTACCTTATCATCAAGGTTTGGGACCTTCAAAGCTTCCTTGGTGAAACGATTCAGATAGCCTCTCAAGGATTCTTTTGCTCCCTGCATAATGCTCATGAGGGATACTAAACTTTTCTCATGCACTCTCCCACTGATGAATTGCTTAATAAAAGCCTGACTTAGCTCTCTGAAGGACCCAATAGAATTCAGAGGCAAACGGTTGTACCATCTTTGAGCCATTCCGGCCAAGGTTTGAGGAAAGGCTCGACACTTAATAGCATCATTCACGGGTTACAACAACAGTGCATTAGAGAATGTTCTAACATGATTAACGGGGTCTCCAGTGCCATCATAAGCCTTGATGGTGGGCATCTTAAACTTTCTTGAGATATGGTATTCATTATCTCTTCAGTAAATGGTGGAGTGGGATCGTCAGGATCTCATAGGGGCAGAAGATCACTTGGATCAGCCCTTGGGATAACAGCCCTTCTCTGTTGTGGACCATCCAGGTCTATGATTGGAGGAGGATTTCTCCTCCTTGGTGGTAGTGGGGGTTTGGGGGTCAGGTGCGCCTCCAGGTTGCGCTTCAGCCTTTGAATCTCAGCCTCGTGAGCCCTGATTCTCTCATGCACTTCTTGGGGATTCATCCATCGGGTGCTCCTAGGATGCTGGCTACCATCAGGCATCGGCTCTTTGCCAGGACACCTCCTTCTTGGGGCCACATCATCATCCGAAGATTCGGAGTCTCTCTCAGTGTAAGGGCCAGAAAATTCTTGATCCTCCGGGATAGGAGCCAAACCACGTATATATTGGGGCACCTGCCCTTGTGTTTCACTCCGGTTATCATGTCCACTTCCTCCCACCTCGAGGTAGAGGGGCATCCCATAAGGGGGGTTAGTGGTCACAATAGTTGAATACTCATACCCAACGGGTCGAGAATTCACAAGCGTATATAACTGGTAAAGTTTGGAATTCGTCCCTTGTGGAGCCGGGGGAATCGTCCCTTATGGCTGAGGTTCAGTTACCCCTACTAGGGTTCCTCCTTGGGCAGAGGCATAGGACAAGAGTAGGGTTATCTCCACCGTTGACGAAATTGCTTGAGTTATTGCAGCTGGAGTTCCTTCAGGGGTGCTATTTCCACTCCATGTTCTTGCCATAGTTGTTGTTACGTTTCCCACAGATGGCGCCAAATGTTATGGATTTAAAACTAGGGTGTATTAATTATTGTATTTATTACTAAGGTTCGGGAACTTAAGTCCTTTAATGGCTGCTCTCGTGTTTCGTAGCTTAACTCTGCCTTTACGAGATGCCTACGTATCTCTGCGAATTAGAGAATCAAGCCAAAAAACATAGTTTTGATTGGAGGGGTGAGGCCCCTTATATAGATATTGGGAATCCTTGAATTGGATTAGAGTTAGGAGACTTGGTGGGCAAGTCTCTGAATTAGAATGGACTTTGGAGTCCTAGAAGGTAGGAAACTTATTCTTTATCCAATTAGGTCCCTTGGAAGCTATTCTCCAAGGACTTATATCCTCATTAGAACTTATCTTAATAGCTGATTTTTCCCATATTTAACAACTATGAAAATAGTAAATATTCAGTGCTATTTGGGCCTTCTTTGTTCCATCAGGCCTGATCAATGTGTTGACCTTCTTGGTCTGAATGTTATACATCTTCTTAATGGGCCTTGTAGCCCAAACCATGTATAGTTACAACAAAGTCAAGGTTTATTTTATCCCTATCAACGTCTATATTGTGTGTATATATGCGTGTACTCCTCATCTTAACATATCCAAATCAGAAAAGTTACAAATTCAAGCAGATTAAAACCAAAAATGAACCATCGGTATTTTTGCAGAATTTGGGTAGTGGAAAAAATCTCATGGACTGAGTATAATCCGGGGCGTCGAATCCTAACATGTGGTACCCAAACCTGTAACTTCTTCAAATGGGTTGAGCCGGAGTTAGATGGTCAAAGCAAATATATGGTTAACAGTCTGTTGAGGAACATAGGAAGAAAGGACAATGATCATATCATGGAGTTGGTGGCTAGTCGAAATAAGTACATTAAGGAGATCAAGCTATTGAAGAATGAAGTCACGAAATGGCGAGCATTTGTTGTGTTTCTCCTGTTGTATGTTATCCATACATAGTTTAGCACAGTTAGTGAGGAAAAAGGCAATGTCTAGTGATTTATAATGTACTTGGTAAAAGGATATTAAATGTCTATTTTTAATTTCAAGTTGTTATGTTATTATAGTAGTGATGTAGAACCTGGTCTGATACTATGGAAGTTATTCTCTGTGATATGTATGGTTATTTGACAATGAAATTGGTTTTACTCTTTAAGTGTGACAAAGTTGAACATTATGCCAAAAAAGCAAACATTGCATTTGTCTTAAAATCAGTCATACCAAATCCAAGAAAGTGCATTAAGTGATCACTAACAAAATGATCATAGAAAGTTTTGATCATCAGCCATAACCTAAAGTTTTGATCACCAACAAAATGCACAAACCAAAAGTGGCCTTTCACATGCATAAGTAGTCATAGACAGTACCAACAAAATAGTGATAAAAATGGCCTTTCATAGGCATATGTTGTCATTGACACAGAAACTTAAATCCTTCATCCTAGTTTTGCAGCCATCTTAGCTTTCTTGCCTTCCTCCAGTTCACCCACCTTATTTCTTTTAACTGCTTGAAGTTGTCTTAAAGTAGTTACTTGTTTTCTCTTCCAGTTGAGTGAGTTGTCTTGAAAGTCATCATTAGCCACTTCTTTTGGTTTAGGATCAGTATTTGGTTGGCTTTCAAGATTGTCACTTTATATTTTTGACACTTTCTTTGTTGCTCCTTGCTTCTGCACTAGAGGTTGATCTCTTTTATTGCCTTTAGCTCCATCATTTTTACCTTGTTGTCTCGATATTCTTCTTGTTTTAAGTTTCTACATAGAAGGTTCAACCCTGTCATCAGCAGTTGTACCACTGTTGACAACATTGGTTGAGTTATTACAATTCTTGGTTGCTTTCAACAAATAAAAACCTTTGATTAATTGGTAATAATCAAATGATACACATAGGACATGACAAGAGTTGATAATATTTTTTAGTACCTTGGCAGAATAAGTCCTTGAATTATGTCTTGTCTTTTTTCAAGTCTTGCAACTAACTGTTGTCTTGAAAATTTTGCCTCTCTGTCTTCCTCTGCAGCCTTCTTAATTTCATCACTTTCCTATTTAAGCAATTTTATACATATGATTAGCAAAAATCCTAAAAATATGTAAAAGTACAAATACGAAGAGCATATCTTGGCAGGACATGTTCTTGTGTTATGGCTTTCTGCCTTACAATATTTATAATTAATCTTCATTCCAGTCATTGGCAATTTGGTTGCATTTGCAGGTATATCATTCTTGGTATCTCTTTTCTTCTTGGGCCTACCAATCTGAGGCCTTATAGTTGGTGGTAGATGCATTGGTTCAGGGGCCTCTTACCAAAATTCTGAACCAACTATTGGTTCTAGTGTGTAACTGTAACGCTGTTTAATTCAATAAATTAGTAATGTAATATAGAGTAGTTCCAAGATATTAAGCTGAATTTGAAGAAAATATATTACCTTCATGTACTGAGGTTTTTTTTAATGATCACTAACATGAATTTCCCAAGGGTCATTCCTAAATATTATACATGCATGATAATAATGAGTCCCTGTCATATCCCAATATAAAACCACTAATTCATGTCCCCCTTAGAGCATATTACACTGTATTTGGTTCCTCCGGACCAAGTTACCACACAACCGGGTGAAAAGTGTAGGGCCCCAATATAAAACCATTATTTAAGTCGTAAACATATATAGTCATATATAAGACAAATAGAGTCATACATAAGTCTACTTATTTGTTCAAATTTTTTTGGGCACTGGGACAAATAACCAATTCTTTTTCCATCATTTTATCCCTTCTCCCTTGTATCCTTCTCATCACTACTTTATCAATCTCTCTCAACATTATTAAAACGGGTAGGTCCCTGTACTTTCTAATACTGTCATTGAACACCTCACAATGATTGTTAACAAACATATCACTGCAAGATGTTGTTCTAAAAGCAGACCTAGTCCATTGTTGTCTAGGTTTTTGATTGAGTAACTCATAACACTTGCTAGTTACCTTGTAAAATTATAGACATAAATGCATAGCTCAGTGATATTGCATATGTATTAACATGTATAAATAGATGGTGATTGAGCATACCCCATTCATCTTATCCATGTGCAGATTAAACTCCCATGTAGTGCTTGCCCTTGCCACCTTCCATTAAAAATCTTTTTGTGCAGCACTTTTGTGCTCTTTGACCATATTCTGGAAAAGATGCATGACACAGAATCCGTGTTCAGCATTTGGCACAACAAATTCTAAAGCATTAATTAATTACTGCATAAGACCATTACACATTAGTGGTTATACAAATAGTGGCAGAAATTAACTTTTTAAAATTGAAAGGAAAATGCAACTACCTTCTACCTATCTAAAATAAAAGTCCAATCCTTATAATTTACAATTTGAATATCTTGACAAAGTACTGCAAGAACCAGTTCTAAGCATCTATATTCTCAGCCTCCACAATTGCCCATGCAATTTGATACATTCCATCATTTGCATCCACTCCAACAACTGCTAGAAGCTGACCACCATTAGGCCCTTTGAGGTGGAAACCATCCAACCCAATAATTCTACTACAATGTTTACTAAATGCTTCTTTCAGTGGTCCCAGACAAACATAAAATCTCATAAACCTACCTCTATATATATCTGGATCAGGATTCTCAGTCAGAATCTTAATGGTGGTAGATGGTAGCACTATTTTCACCTCATGAGCATACATCCAAACCCGTGTGTACTACTCCTCATGTGTTCCACTAATTTTCACCAAAGCCCTCCTTTTAGCTCTATAAACAGCATGCTTGCTTAACATCACATTTCAAATCATTCACAATTTTCTTATGAAAAGCATATACATGCCAAGTTGGGTTCATTCTGAGCTCAGTATATCCAAGCTAAATTGATTTATTTCTGCTTAAATGTGGGTGAGCAAGTGTGTTTCTTATTTAAGGTCTTGATCTGAAATGTGGAGCTTCCTTTATGCATTGTTGAAGCATAAAGTTTCCATTCACAGGGTTTTTCACACACATATTGCACTTTCTTTCCAAAATTCCTATAATTATTGATTGGCCTTCTTTCTATAATTGCATGTTTCTTTACTTCCTATCTAAGCAGTTTAGAATCCCTAAAGCACATTCCTAATTGAAAGACAGGTTTTTATCATGTCAATTTTTTCATTAAAAGCAGGATAACATAAGTCATCCTCATCAGTTGAATTCCCTACCATTCCCTCATCTTCACTATCAGCATACACACTTGAATTACCATCAGAAGCACTATATACCTTATCATAATAAATATCATCAACATTTTGATCAAATATTAAATCATCATCTGACTCATCTATATTGGAACTATCTAAATGGGATGTTTCATCACTACTTTCATTTTCTCTCATTTCATAATCCTCGTCACTGTCAGGATCTAAAAAGTCTTTGACTAAGCCCTCTAATTCCCTAAGCTCTTGTTCAATATCTATTTTCCTGCTGTGCAATGCAATGGAATTGAGTACCATCCAAATCAATTTCATCATGTTCTTCAAAAGCTATCCTATAGGGGGCTGCTCAGGGGGTGTGGGTTCTTTAATTCTAAGTTCCTGACTGCTGCATTTAGTGAAGAAGATAATGGAGCTTCAAATTTTACAAAGATGTCAACAAATATTTCCTTAGGCATAAATTCACACATTAACATTACCTCTTCATCTGAATCTAATACAAAACATCCTCTTTCCATATTTGTACTAGGTAATTTATAACATAACTGGGCAAATCCCCCAATGCACCCGATTTTTTTTACATGTTCTTCATTATTTCGATTAAACTTATTTCAGCTAAATTCACATAATCAATATAATCAGCTTTACCCCAATATAAGACCTAGGGTTTTCAATCATTTCACCCCATGATGAAATTTAATAGTAAAATACTCAATTTCTGCATATTGACAAACAACACAAAACACTTTACACTTTAAACAAGTATGCAAATACATGTAGTGGGGCAATAAAAAACTAAAACAGTTCGATTAGGGGAAAATAAACTATAAACTACCACTAACTAATCATAATATAGTATCAACAAGTACTTCGAAATTCAAAGCAAAATAAACATTTTCCCAGCTATATTATTTGCATACAAGTATCAAAGATTTCAGACATACCATTGTAATCAGGGCACTCACGAGGAGCGTATATGTGTTCATCTTCTTTCAATCGCTTATACTAACTCATCTTCACACGATCGGGTCTTGGATTAGAGTTTTGATCGCCTCTTCCAAAAAGCGGGACAAAGCAGCAATATGGTTTTGGAGGCAAAATGATGTATCTATATCGGACCTTTTTACTTTTTTCTTTTAATATTTAAACAAAGAACACTAGACGACGTTACAACGGTGTTAATGGTGATTACACGGAGCCATGAAACTGCTTTAAAAAAAAGTTCTAGCCACACAGTTGCCGAGTTTTTAAATTCGGACAAAAAAGTGCAAAAAAATATAGTATAAGCCACCAAAGTACGAAAAAGTCTTAAATGATGGGATGATAAATTTTAAATCCAGCCACGTATATTATAAAATAATTTAAAAAAATAGGTACATAGTGTGTTAGTATAAAATTGGAGATTTTTATTTGTGTGTACAAAATTGGAGACTTAGAGCATAAATAAAATGATAAAAATGATACAGATATGCGTAGGGTTGGAAACAAACCGAGTCGAGTTTTTGCTTAGTGAGTTCGAGTTTGAGTTTTTTAAAATGAGTCGAGTTAAACTCGATTACCTTAACAATCATTTTTTGTTGTTCGAATTCGAACTCGTTAAAAAATGAATCGAGCTTTTCATGAACATCTCGAGTCGAGTTGAGTCGAGTCGATCCAAACCCGAGTCGAGTTCGAGTTCTACAATATTTTATTTAAAAAATTCATTTCAAACTTATATTTTCAATATATAATGCATGTTCATAATTTAATATGTTTAATATATATTATTACATTTATTTATTATAATATGATATTAACATAAATTAAAATATTTTTGTTTATGTACATAGCGTATCAAGTTGAGTTTGAGTGAAGTTTAATTATTCGAGTCGAGTACGAGTTAATCTCGAATTGAGTTCGAGTTGACCACTGTTAAGTGGCATTTGTGGATTTTTAACGCAGCGGGGTCATGGTAAAACTCCTTTACACATACAAAATCCAAATAAAAGCATATAAATTGTGAATAAAAATTTGAGGGATCGAATCTAACCTTTTAAAATAATTCGGAGACAACGATCAGAGATCCTTAGCAGTTGCTCCTCAAGTGTGAAGCACTCCACCGGTATCCACCAAGAAAACGATGTTAAGGAGGAGGAAGGAGGTGGAGAGAATTGGGTTTTCCAAACTTTTTGGGTTTTCGGGTTCGATGTGGGTTAGAATAAAATTAGGGTCTATAATAGTGTATTTATAGGCAAAATTTTCAGCTGAAATTTTTCCATAAATATTATTATTATTATTATCCCATTTATTATTCTCATTAATAATTAAAACACCTTTTAATTACTAATCCTTTTTCTAAACACTTTAGAAATAATTCTCTCTCTTGATTTAATTTCCAAAAATTAAATTCTTAATTAATAATATTAAGAACTTTTCTTAATTAATTTATAATCAATTAAATCTCATTTAATCAATTATTAAATTTTCCAATTAATTATTTATTTCACAAATAAATAATTATTAGCCATTATTAATTAATTCCTCCACCATTAAATCATTCTCTTTTTATGGTGTGACTCTGTAGGTTCAATATTAAGCCGGTAGTAGAAATAAATTATAATAAAACTATTTTATCATTATTTATATAAATTCTCTAATTTATTAAATATGATTAATTAATTAATCACATTTATTCTACATCGTGAGGGATACTTCTCAGCATATCACGACTATCCAGATAATATGAATTCACTGCTTAGAATACCAAGAACCTATTCAGTGAATAGTTACCGTACAATAAACTCCTTCTACCCTACAATGTCCCGATTAAATACAAGGCATGGATCTCGTGTCAAGCCTATCTAATTCAATCACTTGCTTATCATTTACTATGCGTAGTTCTATGCAAATTAGAAACTCCTTTCTAATTTCATTCACTCTGGCCAGAGATTCCTGAACTAGCATAAGTGGATCAGCCTTGAACATTCGCTTCCTTCACTGGAAGGGGTAGATCCTTTATTGATCATACACTATCTTCGTGTACAAATTCCTATACCCAGAAGAGCCCTAATAATTGTCCCTGGAGACTAAGAACTAAACCAAAGCATAGTTCAGTGTACACAAGATGACTATGATGACCTTAAGTCTAAGGATACTTGTACAACTATCACTAAGCGAACAACTGCTGACACGTGAGTGAACTCCATCAGTTGTTCTGCTGGGCGAGTCATGTTCAGTGAACTTATTCTATAATAAGCACCTACATACTAGCTATAGTGTCACCACATAAATGTCTATGAGAACAGACATCCTTCATAATGAAACAAGCATAGTATGTACCGATCTTTGCGGATTATTAATTACAAGTTAGTAATCCTACGACCAGGAACTATTTAAGTTTAGAGTTATCATCTTTTTAGGTCTCACTATTATGATCTCATCATAATCCATAAAAAACTTTACTCTAAACTATGGTATATCTTATTTAAACACTTAAATAGATAAAGCCCGTAATAAAAGCAAAACAAGTCTTTATTAATATCAATAATATTAAAACAGATTACATAAAAGTTATTCCTAAATCCTAATACATGATTGGACTTAGGACATATTCCTTTCAATCTCCCACTTGTACTAAAGCCAATCACTCTGGTATCTAATACCCATCTTGTCTTTATGACGATCAAAGTGACTTTCATAAAGTAGCTTTGTGAGTGGGTCTGCTATGTTGTTATGTGTGTCAACTCTAATTCAATACAATACAAGAAATGTTACCGCGCTCCCACTAACCCTTTTGTAGACCCATGGTTCATCTTTGTTTTTTTGATAAAATCAAACTCTTTGATTGTCTCATCAAAACGAATGTTCCATCATTTGAGAAGCCTGCTTTAAACCATATTTGGTTCGCAGCAGCTTACACACTAGGTTTTCATTTCCCTTGGAAAGAAAACTATCTGGCCATCTGCCAGATTTCATAGTCGTAGTAAGCAGCAATCGCAAGCAAAATCCGAACTGATTTTAACAGGGCTACAGGTAAAAGGTTTCATCAAAGTCAATCCATTGCCTTTGTTTGAATCCTTTTGCCACAAGCCTGGCCTTATAGGTCTCCACCTGGCCATCTGCTATAATCTATCTTTTGTATACCGTATACATAGATTCCATTCTGGATTTCATGGCATTATGCCATTTCTCTGAGTCAACACTACTCATAGCCTCATTATAGGTCACAGGGTCGTCATCATCAATGATCGACAACTCATTGTCATTCTCAATGACAAGGCCATAATACCTCTCAAGTTGGCGAGACACTCTCCCTGATCTATGAATGGGCTGTTCCACAAAAGGTTGTTCAGTCAGAATAGGTGTTTCCACTTGATCTGTAGTAGTTTGTGCTTCTTGAACTTCATCAAGTTCAATTTTGCTCCCACTGTTTCCTTCAAGGATAAACTCCTTTTCCAAGAAGGTAGCATGTCTGGAGATAAACACTCGATGATCGGTGTAAAAGTAATACCCTAAAGTCTCTTTAGGATATCCCACAAAACTACATTTTACGGATCGATATTCCAGCTTATCTGGGTCAACTTTCTTGACATAAGCTGGATATCCCCAAATCTTAACGTGTTTAAGACTCGGTTTCCTTTCTTTCTATATCTCATACGAAGTTTGAGGAACAGATTTTGGAAGGCACCATATTCAGTAAATATGCTGAGGTTTCCAATGCATAACCCCATAGGAATACTGGAAGATTTGCATAGCTCATCATGGACCGAACTATGTCTAACAAAGTTCGATTTCTCCTTTCAGATACCAATCTGGAGGAGTCCACTGGGAGACTATACCATTTACTTTGAGATAATCTAGAAACACTCCATTAAAGTATTCACCACCTCGATCTGATCGAAGAGTTATAATACTATATTTGGTTGTTTCTCCACTTCATACTTATATTCTTTGAACTTTTCAAAGGCCTCAGACTTGTGTTTCATCAAACACATATCCGAATCCAGATCTATCATCTATGAAAGTAATGAAGTATGAAAATCCACCCATGGCATGCGTAGACATTGGTCCACATACATCTGTGTGTACCATTCCTAGCAAATTTGCAGCCCTCTCTCCATGTCTACTAAATGGAGACTGCAGTGCCACTATGAAGTGAGATTTTCATCATCCCTTTTCTTTTATTAGTTTGTTTAATCTGAAGTAAATTATGTCACATTTATACAGACCATTATTTAAAGTACCACGTCCATAAAGAATATTATCTCTAAGAATAGAACATTCATTATTCTCAATAATAAATGAAAATCCAGCCAAGTATAACATGGGAATAATATTCCTCACAATCGAAGGGAACAAAATAACACTTATTTAAAATAATAGTCTTGCCCGTAGGCATATGTAAATGAAATGATTCTACATCTTCAGCAGCAACTCTTGCTCCATTTCCCATCAGTAGAATCACCTCATCTTCCTCAAGAGTCCTACTTCTCCTTGGTCCCTGCAACAAATTACAGATTTAAGAACCACAGGCGGTATCTAATACCCAAGTAGAAATTTGATTTAATGACATATTCACTTCTATCATGAACATACCTGAATCAGAAGCGGTAGTCTCACTACCCTTCTTCTTCTTCAATTCTGCAAGGTAAACCTTGCAGTTACTCTTCCAGTGCCCCACCTTGTTACAGTGAAAGCAAACAACTTTGCTCTTGGGGTCTTCAGCTTTTGGTGGAACTGGCTTTTCTTCACCTACTTTCTTCTTTTTGGAAGAGTTCCTCTTCCTTTTCTTAGGATTGGAACCTTCACCAATTAGAAGAACAGAACTCTTCTTAGGGGGAAAATTTGATTCCGCAGTCTTTAACATGTTGTGGAGTTCAGGCAGGCTGACATCCAACTTATTTATGTGAAAGTTCACAACAAACTGCGAGAACGAACTCGGAAGCGATTGCAAGACCAAGTCTTGGCTCAGCTCCCCATCCATGGCAAAACCAAGTTGTCCAAGACGTTCAATCAAATTGATCATCTTAAGTACATGCTCATTCACAGAAGATCCCTCAGACATCCTACACCCGAACAGCTCCTTCGATATCTCATATCGAGCTGTCCTCCCTGCCACATCATACAACTCTTGTAGATGCATGAGGATAGTGTGAGCATCCATATGCTCATGTTGCTTCTGTAGCTCAATGTTCATGGAAGCTAGCATGATGCATTGAGTAACATTTGCATCATCTACCCACTTACGATACACAACATGTTCATAATTATGTGCATCACCAGCAGGTTCAGTAGGCTTAGGTGAGTCAATCACGTATTCCAGCTTCTCAATCCTGAGAACAATTCTCAAGTTTCGAAGCCAGTCAGCATAATTAGGACCAGTCAATTTGTGAGCATCTAGTATGCTCCTGAGTGATAGTGCAGAAGACATAACGTACAAAGTAAATCTGTAAATGATAAACACATAACAACACTTAGCAAATATTCGATTTCATTTCAAAACACTATATGAATCGGGTCTTTATTCATAAGTGGCTCCCACCAGTTTACCTAATTTATTCAACCCCCTACGTGAAAAATTAAGCATTCATAATGCTAGTGGGAATAGGGATCCTACATTCCATTACACAACCCCGGCTGTAGCACGAACCGCCATGTAATGTTCAATAGGCAGACAACTCTTGTCAATTACATCTCATGTTATTCCCTAATCAAACTTTAGCCTCTTGAATAATTGAGTCTCGGCTGTAGCACGACAAACTCAATATTCTAAGTCAAGTCTAACCCAACATTCCGTACAGTTGAATCAGTCCCCAAAGGCCCACGGCTGTAGCACGTACCGACCTTTAGATTCTTATTCAATGTACACATCTCTATGTAATTGACAAGTATTTCTTATTTCGAAATCAAAGCCCTCGGCTGTAGCACGAACCGACAATGATTCAAAAATAAGAACTACTTTCTATCATGTTGGAAGGCTATGACCGACACAAGCCCGTTGTATCATTGGCCAATTACTACTTGATATTATTTAATTTTAGAGGGATTATATTAAGTTACAATCATAATCATATTATAAAGAAATTCTTCCTTTTAAATTAAATATTACAAATCAATAATCAATAATCAGATGATTCCCAGATCAGGTGGAGCATTGTCAAGAGGCGTCACTTAATAACCCTTTCTTACAGATAGAAATCTGTTCTTGACAGAATCATCCTTTCTCTCATATCGAAAATTCATATTCAATTACGTGTTTCATAAACACAAGAATCTCATGATTGTATTCATAATATTATTATTAAGGTTATGAAACAATTTCACTATACTAGGTTGTCTAACAAACGCCTTATGTTTATTTAAGTTCACCTAAATCTATCATCGCATGATAAACTAAGCATATATCACATATATAAACATGAATAAACATCAAGGTAGGCATGTTATATCATCTAGCACATTAGTCTAAGCATTATACATCTCTATGTATCACATGAAGCATTTAAAAGCAATTAAAAACAGTCAAAAACAGCTTTAAAACACTTCATGGAAATATAAACAGTTCAAAAATTTTATATAAACTAAAATTGATCACTCCATTAGATCCGTCTCGGAAAAACGAATCCAACGGTATATTGCATGCCCAAAACGGAGTTACGAAACTCCCAGAAAATCAATTTTAAAATCAACAGAGGGGCTGTAACCCATTACAGGAACGCGTTACAAGCCCTGTAACGCATCCCGGTGATGCGTTACACCCCTTTTAAGCCATTAAAGGGTGTAACGCATTCCGTGAATGCGCCACAGGTGTGTAACGCATTCCGTGAATGCGCCACAGGTGTGTAACGCATTCCCGGAATGTGTGACACCCTATATTTATTTATTTTTTTGTTTTCTGCAGCCGCCGCCGCCTACCTCGGAAAACGAGCCTGACAGTCCTGTTCCCTGTCTGCTTTTCTTTCCTTCCCGTGCCATCACACAGACAAGACAGCAGCAGTACAAATAGATAACAGATATATACATACAAACAATTCATATAAATATATATATAAGATTTATTTAATTACGAATTTAATTGTAAGAACTTCAAAAATTCATAATAAAAAATCTATACATCCTAAAATTATGAAAAAAAATACCCAGACGATCTACAACACTTGTAGAACCCAGATCAACATTCAAAATTATTCTGAGAAACGATTTCTCATCAGACAAAATTAATCCATAATATAACTTGTAAAAATCATAATTAATTCATACAAGCACATAAAATTCTGAAATTTTTACCACATATCTATATGCATACAACCTATGCTCTCATACCATTGTTGGATTTTTAACACAGCAGGGTCATGGTAAAACATTTTTACACATACAAAATCCAAATAAAAGCATATAAATCGTGAATAAAATTCGAGGGATCGAATCTAACCTTTTAAAATAATTCGGAGACAACGATCAGAGATCCTTAGCAGTTGCTCCTCAAGTGTGAAGCACTCCACCGGTATCCACCAAGAAAACGATGTTAAGGAGGAGGAAGGAGGTGGAGAGAATTGGGTTTTCCAAACTTTTTGGGTTTTCGGGTTCGATGTGGGTTAGAATAAAATTAGGGTCTATAATAGTGTATTTATAGGCAAAATTTTCAGCTGAAATTTTCCCATAAATATTATTATTATTATCCCATTTATTATTCTCATTAATAATTAAAACACCTTTTAATTACTAATCATTTTTCTAAACACTTTAGAAATAATTTTTTCTCTTGATTTAATTTCCAAAAATTAAATTTTTAATTAATAATATTAAGAACTTTTCTTAATTAATTTATAATCAATTAAATCTCATTTAATCAATTATTAAATTTGCCAATTAATTATTTATTTCACAAATAAATAATTATTAGCCATTATTAATTAATTCCTCCACCATTAAATCATTCGCTTTTTATGGTGTGACCCTGTAGGTTCAATATTAAGCCGGTAGTAGAAATAAATAATAATAAAACTATTTTATCATTATTTATATAAATTCTCTAATTTATTAAATATGATTAATTAATTAATCACATTTATTCTACATCGTGAGGGATACTTCTCAGCATATCGCGACTATCCGGATAATATGAATTCACTGCTTAGAATACCAAGAACCTATTCAGTGAATAGTTACCGTACAATAAACTCCTTCTACCCTACAATGTCCCGATTAAATACAAGGCATGGATCTCGTGTCAAGCCTATCTAATTCAATCACTTGCTTACCATTTACTATGCGTAGTTCTATGTAAATTAGAAACTCCTTTCTAATTTCATTCACTCTGGCCAGAGATTCCTGAACTAGCATATGTGGATCAGCCTTGAACATTCGCTTCCTTCACTGGAAGGGGTAGATCCTTTATTGATCATACACTATCTTCGTGTACAAATTCCTATACCCAGAAGAGCCCTAATAATTGTCCCTGGAGACTAAGAACTAAACCAAAGCATAGTTCAGTGTACACAAGATGACTATGATGACCTCAAGTCTAAGGATACTTGTACAACTATCACTAAGCGAATAACTGCTGACACGTGAGTGAACTCCATCAGTTGTTCCGCTGGGCGAGTCATGTTCAGTGAACTTATTCTATAATAAGCACCTACATACTAGCTATAGTGTCACCACACAAATGTCTATGAGAAAAGACATCCTTCATAATGAAGCAAACATAGTATGTACCGATCTTTGCGGATTATTAATTACCAGTTAGTAATCCTACGACCAGGAACTATTTAAGTTTAGAGTTATCATCTTTTTAGGTCTCACTATTATGATCTCATCATAATCCATAAAAAGCTTTACTCTAAACTATGGTATATCTTATTTAAACACTTAAATAGATAAAGCCCGTAAGTAAAGCAAAACAAGTCTTTATTAATATCAATGAAATCAAAACAGATTACATAAAAGTTATTCCTAAATCCTAATACATGATTGGACTTAGAACATATTCCTTTCAGCATTTATGTCCACTTAGAATGCTCTATAAAGGCTTGGATTGGTGTTTTGTACTCAAGTTATTTGTATTTTTTATGTGTTTTATAGTGTTTTTGTATTTCAGGCATATAGCAGGGATCATGGTGATTTAGCATTGCTTTGATGCTAAAATGGTGTTAGGTAGGAGTCGTAAAGATCGCTCATGCACAAGCCATCGAGAATCAGGAAATAAAGATGGCAATTTCAGTTTTTCCAGAAGGACGGTACGCTTGCACTGTGCTAGCGCGCGCCCACGCGCGGCCGCGCCAGGTCGGGTTTCAAGAATCCTGTTTTGAATAGAAGATTGATTATTTGACTTCTCTGCTGATCAGGGATGCTATATAAAGATAACTTAAGATCGTTTTTCATAATAAGACGTTCCAGAGCTTAAGGAGAAGACGTAGGAAGACCGTATAGCATAATTCAACCAAGGCGAAGAAGATCTAGTTTATTCTTGTGATTCTTTGTTCTAAGTTGTAATCTTGGATGCTCGTTTCTTATTTTTTGAAACTATACTATTGTTTAACATACTTTATTTATTATTCAGTATTTATAAAGACTTATTTTATTATACCATGCTTTCATCGGAACCCACAGTGATGATGAGTTTGGTTATGGCCTAATCATTATCGTGGGGTTCTAAAGGATTTACTTATGGATTTCTTTAGTTAAATTATTTTGATGTCTTAGTGTGTGGTGATTGTATGATGTCCTTGTATTGGTTGTGCTTATTCATCTTATGAGCGTCGCGAACTTATAAGATAACGTGTTAATCTCTAATGACGCGACAGTGAATTTAGAGGTTTAGAACTTGTCATGCTAGCATAGGTTCATGTATTAATATGCATGATTCGTAGGTAATTTACCATCTTACTTGCCCTATGTAATCATCATGATAGATAACTTTCACAATAAACCATTATGTTGTCAAATTCTCTAGACATATAGGGTCTCAATATAATTGGTGTCTATTCAGCTTCTATCTCTTTTGTGGATGTCTGGTAGTAGGGTATTCGCACAACGAAAGTTGGCATTTACTAGTTTTGTGTTGTCTGATTAGTGTCATCACCATTGCATGCTGAGGTTAAAAATAAGAAGGCTATTAAATGAAATAGTAATGAAGTTAGAATCCCATTTTGGTGTAGTATAAGTAAATCAACCTTTTAATCTCTTAGTTAATTGCATGTTAGTTAATAATCTTAGTTATAAACAATCTTAATTTGTTATTCATCTTAGCATTGAATAATAACCATACCATTGTTGCATAAGTGCATTGATTGAAATTAACCTAAACCAGTCTCTGTGGGAACGAACTAGAAATAATTCTATATTACTTGTGATCGCGTATACTTGCGTGAATATTAGCGCGTGTTTTTGTCCTAACAAGTTTTTGGCGCCGCTGCCGGGGTCTCGGTGTTAATTTTTTAGTTTATGTGCTTGACAGCAGTGTTCGTTAAAGTTCATTGACTCGGATATTTTACTTACTTGTTTGCTTGTTGCTTTTTCAGGTACTCTAGAGAGCATTTATGCTAACGCATTCTCGGTCTCGCAAGAGAACACTGGATAAAGCGGAGGAAGTATTTGAAGAAGTTCTTGTTGAAGAAAAGGTTAAAGAAGTTTTTGTTGAGGAGAAAGCTGAAGAAGAAGCTCTAGTCATAATGGGAGATCAAGCAGCGAATCCTAAGGCTTTGATGGACTCTTCTAAGCCGAAGATCAATAATATTCAGTCTAGCATTATCAGGCCAGCCATCGCGGCTAACACCTTTGAAATCAAGTCGAGCACGATTCAGATGATACAGAATTCAGTTCAGTTTGGGGGTTCTCCTATAGAAGATCCCAACATGCACATCAGGGATTTTATCAAGATTTGTGACACTTTCAAGTTTAATGGAGTTACTGAAGATGCTATTAAGTTGAGGCTTTTACCATTATCTCTGAGGGATAAGGCTAAGGGTTGGTTACATTCTCTACCACCAGGCTCTATTACTACTTGGGAGGATCTTGCTCAAAAGTTTCTCCCTAAATTCTTCCCTATGGCGAAGACAGCTGCAATCAGAAATGCTCTTACTCAATTTGCACCACAAATGGGAGAATCTTTGTATGAGGCTTGGGATCGCTACAAATATATGCTTAAAAAGTGTCCTCACCATGAGATGCCTGACTGGATGATCATTAACTGTTTCTACAACGGGTGGGTGCAACTTCTAGACCCATGCTTGATGCAGCATCAGGTGGAGCCTTATGGGCTAAGAGCTACGATGAAGCTTATGAGTTGATTGAACTGATGGCTGCTAATGAATACCAGAATCTAACTCAGAGACTACCTCAGGGCAAAGTAGCAGGAATTCTGGAAGTGGACATAGCTACTGCTATAGCTTCTCAGCTTCAGGCTTTGACGATGAAGGTGGATTCTTTGGCTAACTTTGGAGTTAATCAGATCACTAGTGTTTGTGACCTTTTTGCTGGTGCGCATGAGACAGAGCGGTGTTCTATTTCTAGTGAATCAGCTCAGTTCGTGAGCAACTTTCAAAGATCGGAGTAACCAGCTCCAGCCACTTATCATCCCAAGAACCGGAATCATCCTAACTTCAGCTGGAGCAACACTCAGAATGCGGTGCAACAGCCTTATCAGCCATATGCAGCAAAGCTGTAACACCCCCAGATCCGGGGTCAGGGATCCGGGTCGTCACGGTCTTTCTTTCCACAATATCACTTCACTTAATTAATAATAAATAACCTTATGCTGTGACCCCACACTAACACACACCACAACCCGTTATAGTCTCAGAGATAAAATTGAAATAAGTACAAGTCCTTGAATCCACAATTAAAAGTTATTACAACCCAAAATGATTACTTGATAAATTTACAGTTAATTGCCATTATCTGCCACAAGTTATAATTATACATAATTGATTCTCAAAAGTAGAATGCCTGATCTATCAATAGATCTACCTCTGCAGCTATAGCAGCTACAATATCAACGGGAAGACGCGGGACGCTTCCCACGCGCTTGCGCTGGGTCTGCTGGAGTCTGGCCATCTTTCCTAACTGTTATTGTGTGATGAAGAAATAAAGCAAGAGTGAGCCTTACAGCTCGCAAGATAATATATAGTGATAACAATAATACAAGTATCTAAATGGATACTTACTAGAATCATTTATCATGTGTAAGGTAATTACTTACTGGATATAAGTTTTTAAAAGAAGATGAAGTTACCAATTACTTCGCTACACTTATACCATTTTAGAATCTACTAGAACTAAACTGTTCCAAGTATAATAAGATTCAAGAGGTCATCCCATAGATGAGACCACAATAAAATTTGAAAATATTTGATCTTTGAAATATTTTGAAAAGAAATAAAGTTACGAGATACTTCATTCAATGGATACACCAATAAAACTGTTTGACCCTGTCAATGCTTCGGCAACCACCCATTAGTAGCCTTTCGATCGAAATGCTACGGGTAGTGTTGCAGAATTATCCAAATGGATGATGAACTCATTACGGGAGTTTGCTGCGCCAGGAAGACCACTTACGATGATCAGTCGTAGTAGTACAACCCCACCATTTTCTACATGTAGAGGAGAACCTGTCGGATTTACTTGTCAATGAACACTGAACTCCTAAGGAATGGACCGCCTTAGCGGAACTTCCAGGCCATTTGGGCCAATATAATAAGGCTGGGCCGGCGCCACTCGACCACTTACGACACTCCTAGTTCAGATGAAATCCATGACTCTGAAACGTAAAGCTCGTTCCCCCTTTCCCCAAGTAGAAACTTGTTGATACGGCTCCACCAAGAAGTCGTATCTAGTTGGAAAGGAGAACTCACCGATATTTTCCAGGCGATGCCTGTTAATGGATTAACTTGTTCCAAGAATTTTACTTCCCGAGTGTTGGGTAAGTAATCAATTCATTTAACAAAACAGCAACCTTGTTGCGAATATAAAACACACCACAGAGCCTGTAAGTCATATGTCATAGCCTATTTGTATATTCGAGGATTCAACTCAACTCAAATAAGAATGTAATAAGTAAATAGTGGATCGACCGTCAGAGAGATCTCGCAAAGTAATATCTGTCAAAGGATTCAGAAACAAGGTTCATCTACAGACTTGAGGAGTTAATTCACTGGAAGAAGTTCAAGAAGTTGATCATGCCTCAGTGATATAAATCAAGATCGTGGATTTAATCAAGTGACAGAGATCTCGTCAGAGTATCATTAATTACAAGGATTTAATCTGAAGAAAATCAAAGCGTCAAAGTCAAGACATGAAGAAACGTCACGGAAGTTAGTCACTCATGAACCAGACAGTACATCGAGTGTCAACGTTGAAGTGGCGGAATTGATTCATAATTTTCAGTGATTTTCAGAAGATTTGCAGAAGAATGGTTGCTGCTCAAGACTAGAATTAATTCTCTATTAATTAATTAAGTCATCTAATTTAATTAAGAAAATAAATTATATCTGCGAAGAATAATTTATTTATTAATTGAATTAATTGATTAATTAATTCTGAATTAATTCTAGGAATTTTAGGAATTTTCAGAAGCTTAATTGGATTAAATTCAAGCATTAAATCAGCAAGACAATTGAAAATGAACTAGCATGACAATCAGGATTGTCATACCGATTGTCATGCTAGGCCATTTTCCATTGTCATACCGAAAGTTACTCTAGGAGGATGATTGTCTTGCTAGTTCATTCTGATTGTCATGCTAGTTCATTCTGATTGTCATGCTAGTTCATTCAGATTGTCTTGCTAGTTCATTCAATTGTCCTACCGAAAGTCTTGCCAGCTATAGGATTGTCATGCCAAGTCAATTCTATTGGTTTTGTTGATTTAAATAGAAGCAGAGAAGCAGCATATCATTTTATCATCCAACACACAAGTCAAGAACAAAAGAGCAGCCGCCTTGAAATATAAAATCATCTTCTCTGCAGAAATTCAAGATCAATTTCTAGTTTGTTAATGTTAAATCCAAACCACTAAAATTATTTATCTTGTTCTTGTGTAACAATCTAGCGGATCAAAATCCCTAGAACTTAATCTCAAATCGCGTTTAGCATTTGATTCTAATTATTGCAAAAATAGAAAAAGTTCATGTCGAATTTATTCTAGATTTGTGATAATTGATTTGAGATTAATACCTTGTAATCGATACAGTTGTTGTAACACCTTTCAAGTTTAATAATATTTTTATTTAACTTGAATTTTGTTTCACATTTTTTATTCCGCATTTTATTCGATTATTTGGTAACGTTTGTATTCAACCCCCCTTCTACAAACACATTGGGACCTAACAGAGCCGGATCCCTCAGGTTTTGAGCGAGTATTTAAATCCCCTTCGAAAGGAGGATCTTAAATATAAAAATGAGTTTTGGGATCCGCTCTAACTTTTAAAAAAATCATTTTGAAGACTCGCAAAACTTTTTTAAGAATGTTTGGAGTGATGCTGATTTAACAAAATAAATCAGTCCCAATATATTAGAAAATATCTGAATATTATTATTTAAATAATATTTCCATAAAGAATAATCTTTATAAAAATAATTGAAGTAGAAGTTTTAAAACTTATACTTGAAATGAATATTAAATAACCAAAGATATACCTATACGAAATTACTATCTTTATTTGAATAATCAAAAGTGAGTTTGATTATCGACACCTTATTCTTTACTAAAATAAAGAATATATCTCAGCAAATAATCGGAGTCATAGATCCTCAAATGAATATTCAAATAATATTCAATAAATAATATAAAGGAGTCATAAGTACTCGAATGAATATTCAAGATAATATTCATTAATAAAATAAAGTTATCGAATAAACCTTATTCGATTAATAGTTTTGAAAACTATAACCATATATATATAAATATATATATATAAAATCTACTCGGGATCCTCGACTCCCGGTTTTAGAAAATGTTTTCACCTTTGGGTCCCTATACTAAGGGTATATGCAAATTACCGCTATTCTCTAGCATAGGTATTATCAACTGAACCAACAGATATATAGGGCAAGAATACGAAACAGGCATGCATATGTACCATATCACATGCTACAATATATCGCAAGAATTTGCTAATAACAAATATGCATTTATCGCAAGATCATGCATATACACATATACATCACAACAACAGTTATAACGGGTAGAAAACTTGCCTGAGCGACTGGGGGTGGAAAAAGGCTCGGGACGAGTCCGGTAACCTATAAACAACAAGTTGGAATTAAACCAAAGTCACTTGTAAATCTATACTTTAACCAACTTAGACTCTAACGCTCATGTTGCGCTCACTGATTCTCTTAAGTCACTCGAGTACCCTCGGCTCCACCATTTTTAATAAATTAACCATTACGAGTTTTAAGGTGATTCTTTTGCGAGTGTCTTACCAACTGCCTAACACACTTACCATAATTGTTTCATACACTAATTAACCCTTTTTGGTCTTTAACCTATGTTTCAAAGTAAGGCGAGGGGAAAAGTTTCGTTCGCGAAACGCCGTTACTTAAAACGGTCGTTTCTCATAAACCGTGCATCGGAATCAAACGAACTACATATCAAAACGAAGCTCGTAACATGAACTATCTAAACATGGCAATGGTAAAAATCTAGCAGGGAGGTCTCGGGTCCAAATGTTATGAACAAAAGCAGTCTAAAGTAAATCGGACATTACGACGGCTATGTTTACGCGATTACCCAATTTTATATCACTCCAATTCATCACCAAACAACCCCAATCCATTCATACAACCAAAGTCCATCCTTATCACATCATAACATCCCCAATAAGTTAAATATTAACATTTATACTTATGCTTAAGCTTGAATTTAACTATACTTAAGTTCTTTTAACCAAAACAACAAGATTCACCATTCCATTTCACTACCACTCCAACCCAAACTCTAAACCACAAGCATTAAGCTACTATATCACCATAACAATCAAAATCATCTTATTCTACAAAGGAATCTAGGGTTTGGAGAAGATATACCTTCCTTGAAGTGGTGGGAGTAGCTAGGAAGCCTTAATAAGCCTTGAGAAGTCTTAGGGATGCTTGGATCTTAAAGGAAAACAAGAAAAAATCAAGTTAAAAACTTTGAAATCACTATTCATTGTCTTCTTCATTGATTTCTTGAAGAAGATTGAGAAAGAATTGAAGGCTTAAACTCATAAGATAGCCATAACTATGCATAAGGATGACTAGGGAATTATCTTACCAATTTAGGAAGCCTTGATCTTGAGTTTTGAAATTTCTTTCTCTTGAAAATGGCAAAAGCCGAGAGCAATGAAGAAATAAGAGGTTTTGTGTTTTTTTGTTTTGATGAAATGAAATGTTTGGCTTGGTTGATTGAATTAGATTAGTTTTATTTTAGGTTAATTACCAATTTAACCTTGGTTTTGTGTGGTTAACAATCCACCACATTTCCTTCCTTCCCATGTCATGCTTATGTCATGCTATGATTTCATCTTTCCCTCCTTGTCCTCTTCTCATTGGTTGGGTGACATCATCCTCTCTACTCCCTTTGATTAACTTCCTAATTGTTTGCCTAATGACCGCTGATCTGTTATACGGTTCGCTTAACTTTCGTTTTCGTTTATCGTTTGAGGGATCATACCCGGGATCTTATTACTTAGGTTCCCTTAACCTTTCTCAATATATTATATTCCTTTTATGATCCTCTCTTATAATCCTTTAATTTAAATCATTTTTATCCTGTTACCTTATACTCAATTCTTTCCGTATCTAGTGGATTTCCGGGAAAAAATCAAAGTGTTCGGAATTGGATTCTGACGATCTTTACATACACTTATATACCATATAGAGTACTAATAAAATCTCAGAATATCCATAACAGAACCCCTACATAGCGTGGCATGAAAATTTTTCTCATTCAGCTAAAACACTATTCATAAGGGTTACAAAAAGTTCAAAATTTTGGGGGTTATTACAGTCTCCCCTCCTTAAAAGGATTCCGTCCCGGAATCAAATAGAAAACAAATGGGGGTACTTTTCTAGCATTGCGCTCTCTAGTTCCCAAGTTGATTCTTCCATATTATGATTCTGCCATAGCACTCTGACTAGCTTGATCACTTTATTCCGAAGCACCTGCTCCTTCTTATCGATAATCCTTACTGGCTTCTCCACGTACGTCAGATCTGGTTGCATATCCACCTGCTCGTACTCCACTATGTGCCTGGCATCCCGATGGTACTTCCTTAGCATTGACACATGGAACACATTATGAACTTGTTGCAAGTTAGGGGGTAAGGCTAGCTCGTAAGCTAACTTTCCAATCCGTCTTAATATCTCAAAAGGTCCAATGTACCTTGGGCTTAGTTTTCCTTTCTTTCTGAACCTCATTAATCCCTTCCAAGGGGATACCTTTAGCAGTACTAAGTCCCCGACTTCATATTCCTTGTCCTTTCGGGCTAGGTCTGCATCTTTCTTCTGTCTGTCTTGGGCTGCTACAAGCCGTCCTCTGATAAGATCCACTATGTCTTTGGTCCTTTGGACCACTTCGGGTCCGAGCATCTTCCGTTCTCCTACTTCATCCCAGTATAAGGGAGATCGACACCTTCTTCCGTACAGGGCCTCATAAGGCGGCATTCCGATGCTAGCATGAAAGCTATTGTTATAAGAAAACTCAATCAACGGCAAGTGATCATCCCAACTTCCTTTAAGGTCTATTGCACAGACTCTCAACATATCCTCTAGTGTCTGGATGGTCCTTTCACTCTGCCCATCCGTCTGGGGATGGTACGCGGTACTCATATTTAACTTGGTCCCCGCACATTCTTGAAAGCTCCTCCAAAATCTGGAGTTGAACCTGGGGTCTCAGTCTGAGACAATGGACGCTGGAACTCCATGTCGCGTCACTATTTCCTTAAGGTAAATGTCCACCAGTCTATCGACTGTGTATCTCTCATTAATAGGAATGAAATGGGCTGACTTTGTCAGTCGGTCTATAATTACCCATATGGCGTCATGGTTGGCTTTCGTCCTTGGTAAGCCTACAACAAAATCCATCTCTATCTGTTCCCATTTCCATTCAGGAATCTCCAGGGGTCGTAAAAGTCTACTGGGTCTCTGGTGCTCTGCCTTTACTCTTTGGCAAGTCAAACATTTGCTCACCCATTCTGCTATATCCCTCTTCATGTTGGGCCACCAGTAATATTCCTTCAAATCCCTATACATCTTGGTACTTCCCGGGTGAATGGAATACCTTGAACTATGGCTTTCATCCAAAATCTCATCTTTAAGTTCTTGAACGTTTGGAACCCAAATCCGGTAAGAGTACCTCATTATCCCTTTATCATCTTTCTCCGTATGGGCCTCCTCTCCAGTCATTGACTCTCTGCCCTCGTTCATTATTCTTTCTTGGCATAATCTAATCTTTTCTAATAACTCTGGCTGCATTGATATCTCAAACAGCTTTTCAGTTCCGGTTCCGGTTACCTTTACTTCTATTTCCATTCTTTCAAAATCCCTTATCAATTCTTCCGAAGTCGTTATCATTCTGAGTCTTTCCTTTCTACTAAGGGCATCAGCCACCACATTGGATTTCCCTACATGATAGAGAATCTCACAATCATAGTCCTTGATTAGTTCTAACCATCTCCTCTAGCGCATGTTGAGCTCTTTCTGCGTAAATATGTACTTGAGGCTCTTATGGTCTGTGAAAATCTCGCACTTCTCTCCATACAAGTAGTGCCTCCAAATTTTTAAGGCAAATACTATTGTCGTGAGCTCAAGGTCATGAGTAGGATATCTAATCTCGTATTCCTTCAGTTGTCTCGATGCATACGCAATCACTTTACCGTGCTGCATAAGTACACACCCTAATCCTTTGTGCGACGCGTCACTATATATCACAAAATCTCCTTTTCCGTCCGGCAATGCCAATACCGGGGCCGTTACCAACCTTTTCTTTAATTTCTTGAAAACTGTTCTCGCATTTCTTCGTCCATTCAAACTTCTCTGTCTTACGAGTAAGTCATGTCAAAGGGGCTGCGATCTTCGCAAAGTCCTGCACAAATCTACGATAGTAGCCGGCCAATCCTATAAAACTCCTTACCTTTGTGGGTGTGGTTGGCCTTTCCCAATTTGAGACCGCCTCTATCTTGGAGGGGTCGACCAATACTCCTTCTTTATTGATCACATGTCCTAAAAACTGTACTTCATTCCGCCAGAATTCACACTTCGAGAATTTGGCATATAACTGTTCCTCTCTGAGTATTCCTAGAGCTATCCTCAAATGCTCTGCATGCTCTGCCTTAGTCCTTGAGTAAATCAAAATATCATCGATAAAAACTATCACACACTTGTCCAAGTACTTCTTAAATACTCTATTCATTAAATCCATGAAAGCCGCTGGGGCGTTGGTTAATCCAAAGGACATTACCAAGAACTCATAATGCGCATACCTGGTACGGAACGCTGTCTTGGAAATATCTTCGGGTTTAATCTTTAGTTGGTGATATCCAGTTCTCAGGTCAATCTTGGAAAAATAAACAGCATCCTTTAGCTGGTCGAACAGATCGTCTATTCTAGGTAATGGGTACCTGTTCTTTATGGTTAGCTTGTTCAACTCTCGATAGTCGATGTACAGCCTCATGCTCCCATCTTTCTTCTTAACAAATAAAACCGGTGCTCCCCACGGAGACACACTGGGTCTTATCATACCCTTATCCAAGAGTTCCTGCAATTGGATAGCTAATTCCTTCATTTCTAACGGGGTTAACTGGTAAGGTGCTTTTGAAACTGGCGCCGTCCCTGGGGCCAATTCAATAGCAAATTCAATCACTCTATCGGGTGGTAATCCCGGAAGGTCTTGTGGGAATATATCTTCAAATTCGTTGACTACTGGAATATCTTGTAAGTTGGGCACCACCTTCTGCGTGTCTACCACATAGGCTAGGTAGGCCTCATTTCCTTTTCGTAGCATCCTTCTGGCCTGGGCCATAGTCAAAAATTTCTGCGTCTGCCTCTTTCCTCTAAATATAACTTCTTTCTTCCCTGGGATATTTAACTTAACTTTCTTCCCTTTACAGTCTATCTGAGCATCATTGCTAGATAGCCAGTCCATTCCCAAAATTACATCAAACTCCCCTAATTTAAAAGGGATCAGATCAACACTAAAAGATTGTTCCCCTATGCCTATCTCACAGGCTGGGTGAATCTGGTTAACAGGAATAATTTCATGATTGGCTAATTCTACTTGTAATGGTTCTATCAAGGGTTCAGCTTTAAGTCTTAATTTACGCGCAAAGTCCCCTGATATAAAAGATTTAGTTGCTCCCGAATCAAATAAAACGTTTGCACTGACTGAATTTAGAGAAAGGGTACCTGCTATCACATCTGAGTCTTTCATAGCATCCTGGACTGTCATGTTGAAAGTCCTCGCAGTAGGTGGCTTATTGGAGGCAGCCCTGCTGGCTCCTGAACTGTTGGTTTGTTCATTGGGCATTCCCTCTTCCAATGACCCGGGCGTCCACACTGATGACAAGTGGTGGTTGGAATGACGGCAGGGGCTGATGAAGGGCATTTGTAAAATAGTGACCTTCCCGACCGCACTTAAAGCAGGTTACTGGCTTTCCTTTACACTCCCCAGTGTGCATCCTTCCACAAGTGTTACAGGCTGGCAATGGGGGTCGAGACTGGTTGGAATAGGACATTCTTGACTTCTGGCCGCTCTGGCTCACATTCACACTCATTGGCCGCTTAAACCCAGTGTTCTTTCCCGGTAGGGACACTGCTCCTCGATTAAATCTAGTTGGGAAGCTCCTTCCTGTGGAACCTCCACCCATGCTCATATTTTTCCTCTTTATTCCCTTCTTCTCCCTTTCCTTCTGCATCTGTTCACTTCCGGCTTCTACAATCGTTGCCTTTTGCACCAGAGTGGCATAATCCGTAAGCTCAAGGATTGCCACCCTATTCTGAATCCACGGTTTCAGTCCCTGCTGAAACCTCCTAGCTTTCTTTTCCTCGGTGCTCACAAACTCCGGCACAAACCTTGATAACTCAGTAAATTTCGCTTCGTACTCTGCTACAGACAAGTTATTCTGCTTTAGCTCCAAGAACTTGAGCTCCATCTGGTTTTCCATAAACCTCGGGAAATACTTTCCCAGAAACAACTGACTGAATCTCTCCCAGGTTATAATAGCATCTGTCTCCATGTTTTTCTTGGCCTCCCACCAGTAGTTAACCTCTCCTTTCAGAAGGTAGGTAGCAAATACAGTCTTCTGTGCCTCATCGATACTCAGAATCTCAAAGGATTTCTCCATTTCCTTTAACCATGCCCTTGCCTCAACTGGGTCTGATCCGTGGAACTCAGGGGGCTTAAGGGACTTAAAAGCCCTGAAAGAGTTTACAACAGCATTGTTATTTCCTCGAGGGGGTGGGTTGGGTTGACGTTCCAAGTTCTGCCTTAGGAGTTGCATGAACTGGCCCATGGGATCCATGCCTGGGTTTGGTACTGGTTGCTCAACCTCAGTTTCTCCTTCTTCAGCCTCTATCTCAAATCCCTCAACATCATATGTTTCCTCTTCCTCTTCATACAGGGAGTCATCCTGTTCCACATAATCCTCGTCTTCCTCTTCACTGTGTTCCTGGTTCCTATCATCCTGGTTATGACTTCCCTGGTCCTCAGATCCAGGGTTCGCCCTAGTTCCAATCTTTCTTGGCGGCATGATACTGATAATAAAAAAAATTATTGGGAAATTCAACGTTAGGTCACAATCAAACACAACATTGTGTCTTGCACAATTTTATAATGGGGAGAATGTATCTCGCAATTTTATTATTTTATGACAGTTCTAATATGAAGTGCAGTAATAATAATGATAAAAACAGTGATCTCGTCACTAAGGAACTGAACCGAAAGGAAACAAATATAGACATAATGCGAGAAATACATAGTTTGATCTGGTCAAAAGTACAACAGTGCTACAGCCATCTGTCCCAAAAGTGATACACAAGAGTCTATCTGTCTAGTCAGAAAAATGGATGATATATACAAGTCACTATCCCGGAAAATTGGCTCTTACTAAGGCCTCGGCTAACTAGACAACTAGACTATTCCATCGTCAATCCTGAATCACACACCGGAGCGGGTCAGCTCCCATACCCTTTCCATCGCACGAAGGAAGATATAGTCGGCCTGCCGCCTGGAGATCTTACCATGCCTGTCCCCCTTGAGCGATCTGAGCCTCGCTCGGGATGTGAGCTCTATCCCCGTAAGCTCCCTCCTCAAGGATCGGGGTATAGAACCCCTAGTCTCATAAGCTCGGGTATGCCTGCCCGCCCTCTCCGCATCCAACTCCCTCCTGGCCTCATCCAGTCGGGCCTCGGCAACAACCACTCGGGTCCTCAGTACATCCTGAACATAGCCGTGGGCTAACGAAGACTGCCTGTGGGTAGGGTCAAGAGGTGGTGAATCCGGAGCCGCTGGGGGTGCCTCCTCAGTCTGCCTAGGCTCGGAAGTATGGGTCTCTGAGCTGTCATCATAAGGGATCCAAGATAGTGGTGGAGGGGTAGGAGCTCTGACCACCGGAAGTGTGGGTAAAGGGGTACCAGCATACACTACCATAGGTCCGACACGCTCCTCAGCTACTGGGACCTCATCCGGGTCCTCCTCATCTGGAATAACAATGACCTCTGTCTCTGACTCCTCTGAGGGGTCCTCCTCATCTTAAATAGCAATGACCTCCGTCTCTGACTCCTCTGAGGGGTCCTCCTCATCCTCCTCCATCTCAGGCTCCTCCTGATCCTCAACATCTAGCAGTGCCTCATCATGCTCACGCTCGAACATCTCAGGGTCCTCTATCTCAGGCGCCTACACATTAAACGAGCTAAGTTACTATCATGATACTTATAAGGGTTCCCGTAAGGGTTTTAACTGTTAGCACTACTTTAAGTAGTCCGACCATGAACTTGGCAAGAGTTCTTATTATCTTTGTGAGTTTGTTATTATATCGTCGCATCATCTCTGAGGTTTATAACGCTTAGCTCTGATACCATTTTTGTAACACCCCCAGATCCGGGGTCAGGGATCCGGGTCGTCACGGTCTTTCTTTCCACAATATCACTTCACTTAATTAATAATAAATAACCTTATGCTGTGACCCCACACTAACACACACCACAACCCGTTATAGTCTCAGAGATGAAATTGAAATAAGTACAAGTCCTTGAATCCACAATTAATTGTTATTACAACCCAAAATGATTACTTGATAAATTTACAGTTAATTGCCATTATCTGCCACAAGTTATAATTATACATAATTGATTCTCAAAAGTAGAATGCCTGATCTATCAATAGATCTACCTCTGCAGCTATAGCAGCTACAACATCAACGGGAAGACGCGGGACGCTTCCCACGCGCTTGCGCTGGGTCTGCTGTAGTCTGGCCATCTTTCCTAACTGTTGTTGTGTGATGAAGAAATAAAGCAAGAGTGAGCCTTACAGCTCGCAAGATAATATATAGTGATAACAATAATACAAGTATCTAAATGGATACTTACTAGAATCCTTTATCATGTGTAAGGTAATTACTTACTGGATATAAGTTTTTAAAAGAAGATGAAGTTACCAATTACTTCGCTACACTTATACCATTTTAGAATCTACTAGAACTACTACTGTTCCAAGTATAATAAGATTCAAGAGGTCATCCCATAGATGAGACCACAATAAAACTTGAAAATATTTGATCTTTGAAATATTTTGAAAAGAAATAAAGTTACGAGATACTTCATTCAATGGATACACCAATAAAACTGTTTGACCCTGTCAATGCTTCGGCAACCACCCATTAGTAGCCTTTCGATCGAAATGCTACGGGTAGTGTTGCAGAATTATCCAAATGGATGATAAACTCATTACGGTAGTTTGCCGCGCCAGGAAGACCACTTACGATGATCAGTCGTAGTAGTACAACCCCACCATTTTCTACATGTAGAGGAGAACCTGTCGGATTTACTTGTCAACCGAACACTGAACTCCTAAGGAATGGACCGCCTTAGCGGAACTTCCAGGCCATTTGGGCCAATATAATAAGGCTGGGCCGGCGCCACTCGACCACTTACGCCACTCCTAGTTCAGATGAAATCCATGACTCTGAAACGTAAAGCTCGTTCCCCCTTTCCCCAAGTAGAAACTTGTTGATACGGCTCCACCAAGAAGTCGTATCTAGTTGGAAAGGAGAACTCACCGATATTTCCCAGGCGATGCCTGTTAATGGATTAACTTGTTCCAAGAATTTTACTTCCCGAGTGTTGGGTAAGTAATCAATTCCTTTAACAAAACAGCAACCTTGTTGCGAATATAAAACACACCACAGAGCCGGATCCCTCAGGTTTTGAGCGAGTATTTAAATCCCCTTCGAAAGGAGGATCTTAAATATACAAATGAGTTTTGGGATCCGCTCTAACTTTTAAAAAAATCATTTTGAAGACTCGCAAAATATTTTTAAGAATGTTTGGAGTGATGCTGATATAACAAAATAAATCAGTCCCAATATATTAGAAAATATCTGAATATTATTATTTAAATAATATTTCCATAAAGAATAATCTTTATAAAAATAATTGAAGTAGAAGTTTTAAAACTTATACTTGAAATGAATATTAAATAACCAAAGATATACCTATACGAAAGTACTATCTTTATTTGAATAATCAAAAGTGAGTTTGATTATCGACACCTTATTCTTTACTAAAATAAAGAATATATCTCAGCAAATAATCGGAGTCATAGATCCTCAAATGAATATTCAAATAATATTCAATAAATAATATAAAGGAGTCATAAGTCCTCGAATGAATATTCAAGATAATATTCATTAATAAAATAAAGTTATCGAATAAACCTTATTCGATTAATAGTTTTGAAAACTATAACCATATATATATAAATATATATATATAAAATCTACTCGGGATCCTCGACTCCCGGTTTTAGAAAATGTTTTCACCTTTGGGTCCCTATACTAAGGGTATATGCAAATTACCGCTATTCTCTAGCATAGGTATTATCAACTGAACCAACAGATATATATGGCAAGAATACGAAACAGGCATGCATATGTACCATATCATATGCTACAATATATCGCAAGAATTTGCTAATAACAAATATGCATTTATCGCAAGATCATGCATATACACATATACATCACAACAACAGTTATAACAGGTAGAAAACTTGCCTGAGCGACTGGGGGTGGAAAAAGGCTCGGGACGAGTCTGGTAACCTATAAACAAAAAGTAAGTTGGAATTAAACCAAAGTCACTTGTAAATCTATACTTTAACCAACTTAGACTCTAACGCTCGTTTTGCGCTCACTGATTCTCTTAAGTCACTCGAGTACCCTCGGCTCCACCATTTTTAATAAATTAACCATTACGAGTTTTAAGGCGATTCTTTCGCCAGTGTCTTACCAACTGCCTAACACACTTACCATAATTTTTTTATACACTAATTAACCCTTTTTGGTCTTTAACCTATGTTTCAAAGTAAGGCGAGGGGAAAAGTTTCGTTCGCGAAACGCCGTTACTTAAAACGGTCGTTTCTCCTAAACCGTGCATCGGAATCAAACGAACTACATATCAAAACGAAGCTCGTAACATGAACTATCTAAACATGGCAATGGTCAAAATCTATCAGGGAGTTCTCGGGTCCAAATGTTATGAACAAAAGCAGTCTAAAGTAAATCGGACATTACGACGGCTATGTTTACGCGATTACCCAATTTTATATCACTCCAATTCATCACCAAACAACCCCAATCCATTCATACAACCAAAGTCCATCCTTATCACATCATAACATCCCCAATAAGTTCAATATTAACATTTATACTTATGCTTAAGCTTGAATTTAACTATACTTAAGTTCTTTTAACCAAAACAACAAGATTCACCATTCCATTTCACTACCACTCCAACCCAAACTCTAAACCACAAGCATTAAGCTACTATATCACCATAACAATCAAAATCATCTTATTATACAAAGGAATCTAGGGTTTGGAGATGATATACCTTCCTTGAAGTGGTGGGAGTAGCTAGGAAGCCTTAAGAAGCCTTGAGAAGTCTTAGGGATGCTTGGATCTTAAAGGAAAACAAGAAAAAATCAAGTTAAAAACTTTGAAATCACTATTCATTATCTTCTTCATTGATTTCTTGAAGAAGATTGAGAAAGAATTGAATGCTTAAACTCATAAGATAGCCATAACTATGCATAAGGATGACTAGGGAATTATCTTACCAATTTAGGAAGCCTTGATCTTGAGTTTTGAAATTTCTTTCTCTTGAAAATGGCAAATGCCGAGAGCAATGAAGAAATAAGAGGTTTTGTGTTTTTTTGTTTTGATGAAATGAAATGTTTGGCTTGGTTGATTGAATTAGATTAGTTTTATTTTAGGTTAATTACCAATTTAACCTTGGTTTTGTGTGGTTAACAATCCACCACATTTCCTTCCTTCCCATGTCATGCTTATGTCATGCTATGATGTCATATTTCCCTCCTTGTCCTCTTCTCATTGGTTGGGTGACATCATTCTCTCTAATCCCTTTGATTAACTTCCTAATTGTTTTCCTAATGACCGCTGATCTGTTATACGGTTCGCTTAACTTTCGTTTTCGTTTATCATTTGAGGGATCATACCCGGGATCTTATTACTTAGGTTCCCTTAACCTTTCTCAATATATTATATTCCTTTTATGATCCTCTCTTATAATCCTTTAATTTAAATCCTTTTTATCCTATTACCTTATACTCAATTCTTTCCGTATCTAGTGGATTTCCGGGAAAAAATCAAAGTGTTCGGAATTGGATTCTGAAGGTCTTTACATACACTTATATACCATATAGAGTACTAATAAAATCTCAGAATATCCATAACAGAACCCCTACATAGTGTGGCATGAAAAGTTTTCTCATTCAGCTAAAACACTATTCATAAGAGTTACAAAAAGTTCAAAATTTTGGGGGTTATTACAAAAGCAATACAACCCTCCTGGTTTTCAGTAACTGCGATATGCACCAAGACAACAACTCAAGCCGCAGCCATCTAATGAAAAATCTGAATTGGAGGAGTTGAGGCTCATGTGCAAGAGCCAAGCGGTGTCTATCAAGACCTTGAAAAATCAAATTGGGAAAATTGCCAATGCCTTGCAGAATCGTCAACCTGGTTCACTACTTAGTGACACAAAAGTTCCAGGAAAGAAGGAAGGAAAAGAGCAGGTTAAGGCAATCACATTAGGGTCTGGGAAGGTTGAAAATCCCGAAAAATCTCAAGTTTCGGAAGATGAAGTTGTGGCTGAGGAAGAAGTGCAGAAGGAAGCAGAAGTGGAACCAAGGAAGACTACTACGGAACACACTCCTCCTGAGGGTAATACAGGGGAGAAACAGATCTATCCTCCACCTCCTTTTCCTAAGAGGCTGCAGAAGAAAAAACTGGATAAGCAGTTTGAGAAGTTTCTGGAGGTGTTCAAGAAACTTCATATCAACGTACCTTTCATTGAAGCTCTTGAACAGATGCCTAGTTATGCGAAGTTTATGAAAGGTATTCTCTCTCGAAAAGTGAAGCTTGATGACTTAGAGACAGTTGCTCTCACGGAGGAATGCAGTGTTGTGCTGCAAGAGAAGTTGCCTCTGAAGCTTAAAGATCCTGGAAGCTTCACTATTCCTTGGACCATTGGAAAAATGTTATTTGACAAATGTTTATGTGACTTGGGAGCTAGCATCAATTTGATGTCTTTTTCTATCTTCAAGAAGTTGGACTTACCTGATCCAAAGCCTACTTATATGTCCTTGCAGTTGGCCGATCATTCTATTACATATCCACGAGGCATTGTGGAGGATGTCTTGGTCAAGGTGCACAAACTCATCTTTCCTGCTGATTTTGTAATTCTTGATTTTGAGGAGGATAAGAAGATTCCCATAATCTTGGGAAGACCTTTCTTGGCTACTGGCCGAACCTTGATATATCTGTAGAAGGGTGAGCTCACCAGGCGAGTGCTGGATCAGGATGTAACTTTTAATGTGTTCAATGCCATGAAATTCCCTACAGAAAATAAGGAGTGCTTAAAGGTGGAGTTGGTCGATTCTGTGGTTACTTCAGAACTTGATCAATTGCTAAGGTCTGATGCCTTAGAAAATGCCTTGTTGGGGAATTCCGATAGTGAAATGATGAAGGTGATGAGTAATTACAATATCATCAGGAGCTGTATTCCGTACAGCAAAACAGGGGGGGATCTTGTGAGACTGTCATTCGATTGTTTATGGAGGCCACTATGGTGGAGAGAAGACAACAACTTGTGTCCTTTAAGCGGGATTCTTCTGGCCTACATTGTTTAAGGATGCGCATAACTTTGTTTTGAAGTGTGATCGATGCCAGCGGGTTGGTAATATGTCCAAGAGGGATGAGATGCCTCTTAATGTGCTTCTCAAGGTTGAAGTCTTCGATGTTTGGGGAATCGACTTCATGGGCCCGTTTGTCTTATCTTGCAATAATCAGTATATCTTGTTGGCGGTCGATTATGTGTCGAAATGGGTTGAAGTCAAGGCTTTGCCATTTTTTCTTAGGCAAGTAGCTGACCAGATTATCAAGAGATGTATTTCGTACAGCGAAACAAGGGGATCTTGCGAGACTGTCATTCGATTGTTTATGGGGGATCTTGAGTACAAAACATCAATCTAAAGCTTTACGGAGAGTTATAAAGTGTCATAAATGCCACTCAACAGCTCGCCTGAGTTGTACCACCAGCGTATCCCTGAGGTGCTGGACGTCCACCTGGCAAGTGGTCATAAGAATAACCAAGCCCTTTCGGATCAGGCTTACCACTGTACCACTCCTGCATACTCAAAAACGTCGAACTATCAATCTGGGCACTCGGAAGCTGCAGCTGCTTCCAAGTACTGCCTCATAGAAACCTCAATTTACCCTAATAACCATACCGAGATCCACATAATCTCCCTGAAGAATCCCCCACAATAACCGTGCACGCTCCACAGTAACATCATGCATGTGAGAAGATGGCATAATGTTGGCACATATAAAAGAATTCCATGCACATGCAAACCTCTTCATGCACGAGGCAGAGAAAGTGGCATACTCGTTCATGCCCTTCTTGAACTTCCAGTGAGTCTCTGGCACACACAACGTAGCAACTATCAAATTCAAGTCAAAATCCTCACCGGTCTTCGCATTCCAATCCTCCTGCTCAGGCTATCTCTCAGGCTGATTTATCACCCGACGAATGGCCTCCGCAATGTAATCCACAGTCAACCCCCTTACCATAGTAAAACCGTTCTTATCCGCCTTTGTATTCGCATAAAATTCGTGAACCACACTCATAGGTACCGCAGCTGGTGCTTCACAAAAAAATCCAACCCATCTCCACAATCATCTCCAGCAACTTATGATCCCTCCCCGATGGCAGAAAACCTCGCTCTTTGGCTATAGGCTTCGAAAGCAGCCTCGTATACTCCGACTCAACCTCCGGAGTTGAAAACCTAGGCCTCACACCCCCAATACTAGAAGAATCGGTGGTGTTGCTGCTAACTTGGGTTCATTGTCTTTTGGGTGCCATTGAGATTGAATAAGTTGAGAGAAAAGATGTGTGTATAAGAGAGATTTGTGTTTGAGAATTTGAGAAGTAATGGAGAAGTTTGTGTATAAGCCTGTGTATATATAGGAGATTAGGAATTAGTTATGGAAAAGAAGTGGGATTAATAGGAGTAATGGGGGTAATGGAATTGATTTGGAATGGAAATTATGGGAAGTGGAGGAGGAAAATTCGGGTATGAATTGATTTTGTGTTTAAATTCCTGATTTTCTAATTTCTTTTTTTTAGGTCTAGGAAGCCAGCGCGGCCGCCCCGCCTGGCAGCGCGGGTGCGCCGTGCTTCTGGAAAACCAGCGAGGCTGCCCCGCATACAAGCGGGCCGTGCTACTGGAGTTTCAGCGCGGGCGCGCCGTGCTACTGTAGTTGGCACTGAATTTTTTTCCTGTGGAGCTAGATCACAAAGCGTATTGGGCTGTGAAGAAGTTGAACCTTGATTTGGATGTAGATGGTAAGAAGAGAATGCTTCAGTTGAATGAACTTGACGAATTTCGGCTTCAAGCGTATGATAACAACAAAATGTACAAGGAGAAAGTCAAGAGGTGGCACGATAGGGGTCTAGTGCTCAAGACAACTACAGTAGCACGGTGCGCCTGCGCTGAGAAGCGGGGCGGCTGCGCTGTTTTTCCAGTAACTGGGCGCGCCCGCGCTGACTTGGCGCGTGGCCGCATTGTTTTTCCAGAAATTGGGCGCGCCCGCGCCGAGGTGGCGCACGCCCGCGCTGAGTCCCTGTTTCAGAAAAAAATATAAGTCAGTTTTTAAAGAAAAAATTGGGACTTTTAATATAAAATCAATTCCCACCCGAATTTTACTCTTCCACATCCCAAATTTCCCTCTCCAAATCAAACCCATTATTCCCATTATTTCCGTAATCAATTCCCACTTCTTTTCCATAACTAATTCTCTCCCAATCTCCTATATATACATACACTTATACACAAACTTCTACATCACTTCTCAAAACTCTCAAACGCACAATCTCTCTTAAAATCTTCTATTCTCTCAATCTCAATGGCACCAAAAAGACAGCGAACTCAAGTAAGCAGCAACACCACTGATTCTTCGAGTGCAGGTGGTGTGAGGCCTGGGTTTCAACTCCCGAGGCTGAGGCGGAGTATGTGAGGCTGCTTTCGAAGCCTATATCCAAGGAGCGTGGTTTTCTGCCATCGGGAAAAGATGGTAAGTTGTTGGAGATGATCTTGGAGATGGGCTGGGTTGTTTTTTGCGAGACACCCATTGCTGTGCCCATGAGTGTGGTGCGTGAATTTTATGCTAATGTTAAGGCGGAGAAGAATGGTTTCACGGTGGTAAGGGGGATGACGGTGGACTACAGTGCTGAGGCGATTCATAGGGTGATTGAGCAGCCCGAGAAGAAGGAGGAGCAGGAGAACTGGAATGAGAAAACTTCGAAGGAGTTTAACGTGGATTTGATTGTTGCTACCCTTTGTGTGCCTGAGAATCATTGGAAGTTAAAGAAGGGCACGAATAAGTATACCACGTTCCCTGCGTCGTGCATGAATAGGTTTGCACGTGCATGGAATTCTTTTATTTGTGCAAATATCATGTCATCTTCTCACGTGCATGAGATTACTGTGGAGCGTGCATGTTTATTGTGGGGTATTCTGCAGGGAGATTATGTGGATCTTGGGATGGTGATCCATCAGGGTATTTTGAGGTTCTTGCGAGGGAGTACTACGGGTTCGATACCCTATATGTCCATTGTGACGAAGTTGTGTATGGCGGTTGGTGTTCGTTGGCCCGCACATGAGCAGCTGCAACTCCCTAGTGCTCCGGTTGATAGTTCAACTCTGTTGAATATGGCAGAGTGGTATGTTGGGAAGCCCGATCCTAAGAGGCTTGGTTATTCTTATGACCATCTTCCAGGTGGAAGGCCAGCGAATCAGACTTTTGCTGGTGCGACTTCGCAGGCTCGTCGAGCAGCTTGGAGAGCTCAGTTGGGAGAGGAGGCTGGTCCTTCGGGATCGGAGCAGCAGCAAAATGAAGCACAGGGCAGTGCAGGTTTGAGTACGACGCAATATAGGCATCTAGCTAGGAGGATGGATGCGATGCATGACATCTATAGCAGGTTTGCACATGACCTCACCCAGGCATTGGGGACTGCTTTCATAGCCACAGGAATTGACATCCAGTGGCCAGTTTTCGGTGAGGACTCCAGTGCATCCACCTCCAGACACTCCTAACACTCCACTCCTTGAGGGTGATGATCCTGGTTCTGATTAGGTATACCTGATTCCTTGCTATTACCTTCACTAGGGATAGTGAATATTTTAAGTTTTGGGGGGTAGTAGTTAAGGATTTATATATTTTGTGTGAGTCGCATGTAGTTTGCATAGGCATGCTAGTTTAGTTCAGATAGTCGCATGTTTTCCATGTAGTAGTTTTTTATAGTTTTTATGATAGTTTGTTCATATAGTTTCATGCATTTGCATAATAACATGATCCTTTAGATGATTTTGCCGATTGATTTGTGATATTGATGTTAGTGTAGTGATGTCTTATTTAGTGATATTAAGCCTTATCGAGTTGATTTGCATGCTAGAGATAAATGTATTTCACTAAGTCTTATAGGTTGTTTGAGGGCTAGATCATGGTCATGGTTTATTTGTTTGTCGAGGTTTAATCGCTTGTTTATATGTACAATTTAGGATATTCTCTTAATGATAAAATAACATGGATATTTAAAAAATTGGAGAAATTTGGATTTCATTGCTAGTTGTTATGGCTAGGTGTCAAATGGCTAGTAGCCGGCTCATTTTATATGAGTCGTCTAGGGTTGAACGAGATGGAGCGAAACACACTCGTTCAGAAATTTGTGAAAAAAGAAAAGAAAAAAAGAAGAAAAAAACAAGAGAAAACAAGAAAAAAATATATGTTTATGCATAATTGATCACGAGTGGGCCCTTTAATACTCGAGTTATTAAGTTCTTAGGGGACTTTGTGCCTAGTGACCTAAGGCTTTTTATAGTCTGGGATCCACTAACTAACGCTCACTACATGGGTATTATTGTATAAGTATTTTGTGGACCTCATTCATTGCACGGTCAAATAAGCATATTTGTGTTGATTTTGTGTTGTGAATAAAAGCATGAATCCATGAAAACTCCGATTTAAGAATTGAAGTGTTAAAGTTATTTTGAGTCTAGCTTTTATTCTATTTATAATCTTGCGATTGCTTTGATGAGTAATACGTCATGATTATTGATCTAGTTGCGATAGTAAATCTGTAAGCATTTGCACACATGCACGTTTCTGGCTTGTGAGTTGATTTATGGGGCTTGATTGATCATTGTGCGAATAACTGCATTTGCTGAGATGTTGCTTGTTGATTGGTTTAGTTATTCTATGGGGATCGTTACATTCATGTAGTTTGCATTCATGCATTTTTTATTTCTTGTTCTTTGAGTCTGTTTATTCTTGAGGACAAGCATCGATTCAAGTTTGGGGGTATGTTGAGTGGCATTTATGACACTTTATAACGCTCAGTAAAGTTTTGGATTGATGTTTTGTACTCAAGTTGTTAGTGTTTTTAACGTGTTTTTGTAGTGTTTTTGCATTTCCGGCATTATTCAGGAATACGGGTACATTAACATTGTTTGGATGTTAATTTGGTGTTAGGATGGTGTCTAGAATAAAAGCTCGTGAAAAAGACCAGCTGAAACCAACAAGAAAAGAAGAAGTCAATAATTTTTCCAGAGAGACGGCACGCCCGCGCTGTGAAAGCTTACGGCCGCGCCAAGATGGCAGAATGTCAGCGCGCCCGTACAGGTCAAGCGCGCGGCCGCGCCGGGTCGGAAAAAGAAATCCTGTTTTTTATGGAATTTTGATCCAGAAGACTTCTACTCTGCATGGGTTGCTATATAAACACAACGTATGCTCATTTTTCATAACAAGACGTACCAGAGTTTAAGGAGAAAACGTAAGAAGACAGTAGAGCACAAATTAACCAAGGCGGAGAAGATCTAGTTTATTCTTGTGATTCTTTGTTTTAAGTTGTAACTTTGGATGCTAGTTTTCTTATTCGTAAACCTATACTCTTGTTTCATACTTGGTTTTATTAAGTATAAAGACTACGTTTATTATATCATGCTTTCATCTTGATGATGAGTCCGATTATGGGCTAATCATTATCGTGGGGTTCTAACGGATTTATTTATGAATTTCTTTAGTTAATTCGTTTCGATGCCTTAGTGTGTGGTGATTTTATGATAACCTAGTTTTGGTTTTGCTTATTCGTCTTATGAGCGTCACGAACTTATAAGATAGTGTGTTAATCTTTAATGAAGCGAAAGTGAATCTAAGGGTTTAGAACTTACCATGCTAGCATAGGTTCATGTATTTGTTATACATGATTCGTAGGTAATTTTAACCATCTTACTTGCCTTATGTAATCACGAGAGATAACTTGTGCATTAAACCGTTATGTTATCAAATTCTATAAACATATAGGGTCTCAATATAATTGGTGTCTATTCAGCTTCTATCTCTTTTATGGATGTCTGGTAGTATGGTATTCGTACAACGAAAGTTGGCGTTTATCAGTTTCGTGTTATCTGATTAGTGTCATTACCATTACATGCTAAGGTTAAGAATGAAAAAGCTATTGAATGAAGTATTTAATGAATTTAGAACCCCATGTTTGTGTCATATATTATTCAACTCTCTTAATATCTTAGTTTATGTTCTTTAGTATAATCTCTTAGTTAAGTGTAGTATAACAACCTCAAATTGTTATTCGTCTTAGCATTGGATAATAACCATACTAGTGTTGCATAGATACATTGATTGAAATTAACCTAAACCTATCCCCGTGGGAACGAATTAGAATTTATTCTATATTAGTTGCGATCGTGTATACTTGCATGAATATTAGCGTGTGTCCTAGCCCTAACACGAGAAGAGCGGCTTGGAGAGCTGAGTTGGGTGAGGTTGGTCCTTCACGGTCACAACAGCAGCATCAGCAGGAGGATGAAGCACATGATAGTGCTGGTTTGGGGTCAGCGCAGTATAGGCACTTGATGATGAGGATGGATGCGATGCATGACATCCATAGTAGGTTTGCACATGATCTCACCCAGGCGTTGGGGACTGTATTCAGAGCCACAGGAGTTGAGATCCAGTGGCCAGTATTCGGTGAGGACTCTGTGTACCCGCCTCCAAACATTCCTGACACTCCTGACACTCCACCTGTTGAGGGTGATGAGCCTGGTTCCTAGTAGGTATATCTGATTCCTTACTATTACCTTCACTGAGGACAATGTATATTTTAAGTTTAGGGGTGGTAGTTAAGGAATATATGTTATGTGAGTGTCCATATAGTTTGCATATTCATGATAGTTTAGTTCATATAATTGCATATTTGCCATGTAGTAGTTTTTTATTTTGCATGTTAGTTTGTTGCATATAATTGCATGCATTTGCATTATAACATGATCCCTTAAGTTTACTTTTCCGACTGATTTGTGATATTGATGCTAGTGTAGTGATGTCGTGTATAGTGATGTTAAGTCCTATCGAGTTGATTAGCTTGCTGGAAACAATAAAAATTTCTCTAAGTCTTATAGGTTACTTGAGTGCTAGATCATGGTCATGTTTTGTTGTTTGTCGAGGTTTAATCATTATTTATATTTAGAATTTAGGATATTCTCTTAATGACAACATAACATGGATATTTAAAAATTGTAGATTTTTTTTTTGGATTTCATTGCTAGTTGTTGTGGCTAGGTGTCAAATGGCTAGTAGCCAGCTCATTTTATATAAGTAGTCTAGGGTTGAGCGAGGTGGAGCGAAACGCACTCGTTCAGAAATCATGTGAAAAAAAGAAGAAAAAAAAAAGAAAAGAAAAAATTAAATTTGTTATGCATAATTGATTACGAGTGGGCTCTTTAATACTCGAGTTATTAAGTTCTTGGGGGACTTTGTGCCTAGTGACCTAAGGCTTTTATAGTCTGGGATCCACTAACCTAACGCTCGCTACATGGGTATTATTGCATAAGTCTTTTGTGGACCTCACTCATTGCACGGTCAAATAAGCATATTTGTGATTGTTTATGTGTTGTGAATAAAGCATGAATCTATATAATAACTCTGATATAAGAATTGAAGTGTTATAAGTCATTTTGAGTTTAGGTTTTATTTTATTTATAACCTTGTGATTGCCTTGATGAGTAGTGAGTCATGATTATTGATCTAGTTGCGATAGTATATCTTTTAAGCATCTGCACACACGCACGTTTCTGGCTTATAAGTTGATTTGTGGGATTTGATTGATCTTTCTGCGAATAACTGCATTTGTTGAGATGTTGCTCATTGGTTGGTTTAGTTATTCTCAGGGGATCGTTGCATTCATGTAGCTTGCATTCATGCATTTTTATTTCTTATTCTTTGAGTTTGTTTATGCTTGAGGACAAGCATCGGTTCAAGTTTGGGGGTGTGTTAAGTGGTATTTATGTCCACTTAGAATACTCTATAAAGGCTTGGATTGGTGTTTTGTACTCAAGTTATTTATGTTTTTGATGTGGTTTTTAGTGTTTTTGCATTTCAGGCATATAATAGGGATCAAGGTGATTTAGCATTGCTTTGATGCTAAAATGGTGTTAGGAAGGAGTGAGATCGCTCATACAAAAGCCATCGAGAATCAGCAAATGATGGCAATTTCAGTTTTTCCAGAAGGACGGCGCGCTCGCGCCAGAGAAGCAGAATGTCAGCGCGTCCGCTGGTGACGCGTGCGGCCGCGCCAGGTCGGGTTTCAAGAATCCTGTTTTGAATAGAAGATTGATTTCTGGACTTCTCTACTGATCAGGGCTTCTATATAAAGATAACTTAAGATCGTTTTTCATAACAAGACGTACCAGAGCTTAAGGAGAAGACGTAAGAAGACCGTATAGCACAATTCAACCAAGGCGAAGAATATCTAGTTTATTCTTGCGATTCTTTGTTCTAAGTTGTAATCTTGGATGCTCGTTTCTTATTTGATGAACCTATACTCTTGTTTAACGTACTTTGATTATTATTCAGTATTTATAAAGACTTAGTTTATTATACCATGCTTTCATCGGAACCCACGGTGATGATAAGTTCGGTTATGGGCTAATCGTTATCATGGGGTTCTAACGGATTTACTTATGAATTTCTTTAGTTAAATTATTTTGATGTCTTAGTGTGTGGTGATTGTATGATGTCCTAGTATTGGTTGTGCTTATTCGTCTTATGAGCGTCGCGAACTTATAAGATAGCGTGTTAATCTCTAATGAAACGACAGTGAATTTAGAGGTTTAGAACTTGCCATGCTAGCATAGGTTCATGTATTGATATGCATGATTCGCAGGTAATTTTAACCATCTTATTTTCCCTTTGTAATCATGATAGATAACTTGCACAATAAACCATTATGTTGTCAAATTATATAGACATATAGGGTCTCAATATAATTTGTGTCTATTCAGTTTCTATCTCTTTTGTGGATGTCTGGTAGTAGGGTATTCGTACAACGAAAGTTGGCGTTTACTAGTTTCGTGTTGTCTGATTAGTGTCATCACGATTGCATGCTAAGGTTAAAAACAAGAAGGCTATTGAATGAAGTAGTAATGAAGTTAAAATCCCATGTTGGTGTTATATAAGTAAATCAACCTTTTAATCTTTTAGTTAATTGCATGTTAGTTAATAATCTTAGTTATAAACAATCTCAATTTGTTATTCGTTTTAGCATTAAATAATAACCATACCATTGTTGCATAAGTGCATTGATTGAAATTAACCTAAACCAGTCTCTGTGGGAACAAACTAGAAACAATTTTATATTACTTGCAATTGCGTATATTTGCGTGAATATTAGCATATATTTTTGTCCTAAATACCCCTCCTTAAACTTGGATCGACTCGATAAATTTAATGACTATATTTTTCTATTCAAACTCAATCTCAATTTTTTAAAAGAGTCCGGTCAAGTATGAACGGTTCGTTAAACGAGCGATTGAGATATGAATATCAACAAGCACGGAAGAAAAAGAAACTATAGCAAAAAAGAAACGAAAAGCAGAAGAGGAAGACGTATACATACACATATACACACAGATGAACAAATTGATCCCATAGATTTTCAGATCCAGCTAGCCATCCTTTTCTTCTCATTTGGGTCAAGTACCAACCACCTCGTCTTACAACTATTGTTTTCCTAGGGTAATTTATCTTGTTACATTTCTATTTTTTTTTATTCAAGCTGTAATTTTTTAATTTCTTGCACATGTTACAACTGTTTAATTGTTTTATTCAATAATTTTGTGTTACTGATTCATATATTAAATTAGGGCAAAAGGGTTATTAATCTTTGATTAGGGTTGATTTGGTGTTTACATCCATTCTTGGATGGTGTTGCATTTATGTTAAGGCCTGTTTTATAATGAGGGGATGTTATCTACGTTGATTAAGTTTTTCAAGTCTTGTTGGCTTTCGTCGTCTTCGGATAGTAATGTGAGGTCAGACACTGTTGGTAAACAAGATGGGCTTCTTTGGTATAAGGATAAAGGGCAGCATTTGATTGGTGATTATTCGATGGCTGTTGTTCAGGCTAATAATTTGCTTGAGGATCAGTCTCAAATTGAGTCTGGGAGTTTGAGTTTACGTGAGACGGGGCCGTTTGGGACTTTTGTTGGAGTTTATGATGGTCATGGTGGACCTGAGACGTCGCGGTACATTAATGATCATCTTTTTCTGAATCTTAGAAGTAAGCAAAGTGGAAGTTGTTGAAGTTTTGTTGATTATTGGGAAATTGGATTTGTGTTGAGTTATTTGGTATGTGTGTTTTGCAGGGATTACTGCAGAGGAAGGGTCGGGAACAATGTCTGTGGATATTTTACGAAGAGCGTATGAAGCAACAGAAGAGGGGTTTTTGTCTATTGTTGCTAGGCAGTGGCCAATGAAACCACAGTTAGCTGCTGTTGGATCTTGCTGCCTTGCTGGTTTGATCTGTAATGGAACACTGTATATTGCCAACCTTGGTGATTCTCGTGCTGTTCTTGGAAGGACTGTGAGGGCGACTGGAGAGGTTCTTGCAATTCAGCTTTCAGCGGAACATAATGCGAGCATAGAGTCTGTTAGGCAGGAGTTGCATTCTCTGCACCCAGATGACTCTCAGATTGTTGTCTTAAGGCATAATGTATGGCGCGTTAAGGGTCTAATACAGGTAAAGTTTTTGCACAATACCTTTAAGACTCCTATACTCGGAATGAATGTGATTCTGATTCTTCCCATGATATGGCTTTTTAATATGACCCAGCAAATTAATTATTCATGACGGTAAGTATTACCTTTACATTGCGGGTGAGTACATGTAATCATTTTTTGGCTGCAAAATTGAATTTAATATTTGTTTTAATCCGTTTGCTATTGATAGCTAACCAATATATACTTCATCTTATGCAGTTAACTTTTTGTCTGGTTTAGTGGATGTCAGATGATTGATTCGCAATCATCTATCTTTTTTCGTGTTTCTTTCATAGAATTTTATCATGTATAATTATGTTTTGTACATAATGGCATACAGTTTATTCATAATGCAGTTTAAATTGAAGTACTAATTATTGAAGTTGATGAGCCTGTATGGTCTCTTGATTATTTATATTATACCTGGCTCTGAGCAATCATGTTAGCATATGTAAACAAACATTCATAAATCACAGCTGTGCTTTTGCTGATGTAAATTGTTAAATACTCATGGGCCGCAATTTTTGTGTAGTTGCCATACCCAAAAATTTGAATTCTGAGCGACTTTATGTATTTAGTGTCTCTCTTATTGTTTGAAATTGTCTTTGCAGATTTCTAGATCTATCGGTGATGTATATCTGAAAAAGGCCGAGTATAATAGGGAGCCTTTGTATGCTAAGTTTCGCCTTCGCGATCCTATAAGGAGGCCCATATTGAGCTCTGATCCTGCGATATCAGTGCACGAGCTTGGACCACAGGATCAGTTTCTCATCTTTGCTTCTGATGGTCTCTGGGAGCACCTTACCAATCAGGAGGCAGTTGATATAGTACAGAACAATCCTCGTAATGTAAGTTCTTGGATTTTATATTTTAACAAACCAATCTATGCAGAATATCTTACAATTGTAATATGTTTTCATATATACATAATTGAAAAAAGTGTCCCCTCGGTAGCCATTCATCTGTTATCTACAATGGTCACATGGTCTATTTTTATCTTTTGGCTCCCTCTACGGTATGTCGAGGATTCGAACCTTGTCAAAGACGAGATGGGATTGTGGAAGTGTGCTTATCTATTAAAAAATAAGTCATCTGTTATCTGATTATGTTACGCACAGTTGCTTAGGATGTGTATCGTCATATCATGTTGATAATGTTGTTTCATTTCAGAAACTCTATGTAATCAGTTAACTTTTTCATAAAAGTAATTTTGAACTTCACTCTTGACTTGACCACACTTGTAACTTTATATTTTTTTTGCCAAAATTCTTCAAGGTCCTTTTCATGTAACTTTCTGTATGATAACATGTTAACGCTCAGTTCGACTGCCTAGTAGAATTAAGAAAAAAGTAGAAAACTGACATGATTCTGTTAATGTAGGGAATTGCCCGAAGGCTTGTGAAATCTGCCTTGCAGGAAGCAGCAAAGAAAAGGGAAATGCGTTACTCTGATTTAAAAAAGGTCGCTCGCGGGGTTAGGCGGCATTTCCATGATGATATCACAGTTGTAGTTGTCTTTCTGGATTATAATCTTGTGAGCAAAGCGAGCTTGCTGAGAGGCCCTACCGTATCTCTTCGAGCAGCTAGTGTAAACCAGCGGTAAATCTAAACACCATTTCCAACATCTGCAGAAACTGGTAACACCTGAGATTTTCTTTGTTGTATCAAATACAGTATCCTTTTCGGATCGTTTCTGAAACCATCTGGTTGACCAAAGAGATATAGGTGGCAAAGCTTAAAGTTAAATGTGGGTTTAACTTTTAAAGAAACAGTTAAGATACTAAAGCAAGAATCAGTATAGACTATAGGCGAGCGCTCAAAGTGACTGTAGATCATTGAGGCTTATTTTTCCCTTCCTTTTCTTTCTAACTCTTTATTTCTCTATAAAGAAAAAAAACTAGCCCTCAAAAAACTTTTTTAACCCTTCTAATCTTTCAAGTGTTGTCTCAACAGTTATGCAAATATTGTAAACCATTAATTAGTAATATGTATTAGCAGCCCTTTTTATCATCTCACACCTTTATATGTTATGATATTATTGTTATAGATAGTGGTTATTACATATGCCCCAAGTAAATGTGATAAACAACTATGTTAAAAAAAAATTATCCATGCATCGGATCTCTCGCATGTTACTGGTCCTTGGCGTGTCAGCTGTACTAGTTCTCCAGTTTGCATAAACGTACACAACATACAACTTAGTACTTGAACATGAAAATAGGAAATTGCAGCAAGTTGCAATTGTGACCATTTCTGCTAGACAGTCTTGAGTTTGATTTTGACAAGATTGTTGTGGATCCTAATTTGGAATTAAATATGTTGGTTAGCCTTGTCGAGGACAAAACTATACAGCAGCTGCAGTTTTGAGAAGTGCGTCTGTATGTGTTGACTTGCGGAGCTGAACAGTTGAACACATGACTGCCAAGAGGCAGTTGTCAGAGATCCGAGTCCTAGATTTTGGCACAAGAACCTTGACAATGGAAGGAGCAATGGATGCATTACTGGTACATAGAAGCTTTAAGCTTTCTTTCCAACCTTCGTAAAGAGACTATTTTGATGTCTGACCTATCTGTTAAACTCCTAACCATCTGCACTAGCATGCAAAACAATTGCAACAGCCAATATATGCAAGTTCAACATACAAAAAATCGATGATGCATCAACGAGTCATCGAATCCAATACACACATAAAAAATCGTACAATATCTGAGAATACCAAATCAAGAAGATAAGATAAAATTATTATTATTATTATTAACAAATTAAATATAAAATATACTATAACTTAATCATTTCACGGAAACATAATCAAAGGTCCAAACATTGCATTACATAAAGTATAAAAAAGTCATATAAAATTAATTTATATGTTCCGAAATGATACTTAAAAAAACACACAAAATCATAAAATTCTGATCATAACACCAACTTACAAACCCGAACTATGATAGTATATTACATCATAATGTACCATACACATAAGAATGACACACCAATAACAAAAACACTTCCGTAACTCGAATAAATTAAATACTTTCCGCGAATGATTGAGCACGTTCACGTCTGGGGAGTAATCCTCAAAGCCTTTTTCTTAAACCTATATCTAGAAGCCCTGGGAATGACCTGACTAGGCCCAAAATGAAACTGACCAGGGCTATCAGTCAACGGTGGGCCATCATCATAAACATAACCAACAAGAAACCCACAACTATTACACAAAATCCTGGTCCTTTTTCTTTGAATACCCCAATAATCAATGGTCTCGAAAAAGGGTCGGATCTTGTCCTCGGTTTTCAACCGGAACTTGGAAGAATCGATGGCGGAGAAAGAAAGAGTGCCTTTATTGCCTGCATCGAAATAAGTGTCGGGAGGGTATAAATGGAAAGTGTTTAGATTGAGATTGGATCCACATTGAGTGCAGCTGTAGATTGATGAAGATGTTGTGTAAGCCATTTGTTTGTTTGGAGGGGTTTGATTGTACTTTGGGTTGGGTTTGTGTGGGTATTTATATTTGTTGTGGTTGGAGATGTGGTGGTCTAACGTCAACTTAACTTATTTCTAAAACCGTGTTCCCCTGGAAGGTTCTAAACATGTTTAGCGTACCTGTTTGGAAGTAAATTTGATTAGCTATTTTCCTCTCTCTCTCTCTTTTTTCTTTTTTTTTGCTAAGCAATGAGCTCTTTTGTTTTTTCTTAACAGACAAATTCGCTCTTTCTTTGAGATTGCATATCTTTGTATTGGGCTTAAAAATATAATTATGCAGGGACGTAACCCGGATTTTTTTTGAAGTGGCTACATTTTTAAATAAAAGTTTTAATACGAAACTGAAGGTAACATTCTAGATTTTCAAGAACAATACAAGCTCGTTGAGATTCTGGGGAGGACTAAGAGCCCCTAAAAACTAGAAAAGATGAAGATTGTATTCGTACCAAGTATTAACATTCCACCCTTTAGGGGAAGTGTTAATCATATAGACAAAGAGTAAGAGCCAAAGTTACAGCCAGACACAGCAAAAGAAATAAGTTCTGATATGCTAAAGTCTGATATGCCAGCTCAGGTCCAGCACATGACGACAGCTCAGGTCCAGCACAACACAGTTCAGCAAAAATTAGTTACAAATTAGTGGTTCACAATAAATCTTGTGTCAGATATATAAGTCAGTCAGAGAGAGAGAAAAAGATAAGCGTTGTAAAAATAAACTTGTTCATTATTAAATAATATCTTCTTCTTCTTCTTCTTCATGATTGCTGTATGCTTCATTTCTACATCTTAAACTCCATTAATGGAGTTTCATTTACGAAAGTGACATGGTATCAGAGCTAGCTATATAATATCATCAGCTAGATAAATACATATATATGTACTCATACGCATCTGCTCTTCGATCAAACTCATCAAATCAAAGTAATCGAACATCTACAATGGCGAATAATACAGTCATTGATATAAATCATTCGTATTATCTCAGTTCATCTGATCATCCAGGCTTATCTTTGGTTACAGAGTTGTTAAACAACCAAAACTATCACCACTGGAGTCGTTCGGTTACGATCGCACTATCTGCAAAATTAAAGCTTGATGGAACACAACCAAAACCTGCAAATAACTCTCCTCAGTTGAGTTTGTGGATGAGAAGCAATGATCTAGTTATATCATGGCTTCTCAATTCCATTTCATCAGAAATTCGCAAAAGTGTTGTTTATCTCACCACTGCAAAGCAAATCTAGGATGATCTTTCTGCAAGGTACTCTCAGAGTAATGTTCCTCGTCTGTTTCAACTTCGAAAAGATCTAGCATCTCTAAGTCAAGGTACGAAATCAATAACTACCTATTTTACCACATTTCGAAACATGATTGATGAACTTGATAATCTATCACCAATACCTAAGTGTGTTTGTACTGCTACTTATTTGTGCTTGTGGAAATGCTCAAAAATTGTTTAAGTATGAGAAATTAACTAAGTTGAGTCAGTTTTTTATGGGATTAAGTGAGCAGTTTACATCTGTTAGAGGTCAGATTCTACTCATGAATCCACTACCTGATATTAGTCAAGCTTATTCAATGTTGCTGCAAGAGGAAAATCAGAGAGACTACTCTAGTAATGTGATTGTTGTTCCTGAAAACATTGTTATGAATGCAAAACTGCACACTAGCTTTAAGCCAAAGCAAGTCAAGAAATTCACAGATCCAAGTGTGATGTGTGACTACTGTAAGATGCAAGGTCATGTGAAGGATAAGTGTTTTGCACTTTATGGATATCCTGATTGGCATAGATTGTATGGTCAACCAAAACCAAAGGTCAAATCAGCACAAAGAAAGTTTAATTCTAATGCCGTCACAACTACTGATGTTGAACAATCTGAAACTGCTGCTGTTACTGGTACAAACAAGGAGTCTACTTCAATGTTCACTGAAAGTCAATACCAGCAACTTCTGAATCTACTTCAACAGACTCAGGGAAAAACACCTGCTATCTCTAATGTTACATGGATGAATACTGATAAGTCTGAATCAAACTGTGCAGGTACACTTCAATGCATTGTTCCTGCTTGTCAAGCCAATAGTGTTCAGTTTAATAGTTTTGCACATACTTGGATTCTAGACTCTGGTGCTACACACCATATAACTCCTCATAAAAATCTATTAGTCAATATACAGCATGTTGAGTCTGAATTGCTTCTTCCAAATGGTCACAGATCTTGTGTTACTCAAACTGGACATGTAATTCTTAATTCAGAAATTATTCTGAAAGAAGTATTATATGTTCCAGATTTTCAATGCAATTTGTTATCAATACCTAAACTCACAGCAGATAATGCTTGCATTATTTCTTTTTCTTCTTCAAAATGTCTGTTTCAGGACCCTATTGTTCAGAAGAAGACAGAGATTGGTGAATTAGATGCAGGCCTGTACAAACTTCATACAAATCATCTCATTCCTTATGCTAATGTGTGTAATGTCTCAAGTAATCAGTGGCACATAAGATTAGGGCATCCTTCATTGTCTGTTCTTAAAAAAATCCCAGAATTAGGAGTTCATGATAATGCTGATTGTTGTGATGTTTGTCAATTCTCAAAACAAACTAGAATTCCTTTTCCAGACAAACAGTCTTCTGTTAGTGAGTGCTTTGATATTGTTCACTGTGATGTTTGGGGGCCATACAGATATAACACTCATGGCAAATGTAATTATTTTCTCACTATTGCAGATGAATTCTCAAGGTGTACTTGGCTATATCTTTTGTCTGATAAATCTCAAGTGACTTTTTTGCTTCTGTCTTTTATGTCTTATGTATCAGATCAGTTCAAAAATACTATTAAGACAATAAGAACTGATAATGGTACAGAATTTGTTAATTCCATTCTTACAACAAAAATGCAAGAGTTAGGTATCATTCATCAAACTACTTGTGTTTACAGTCCTCAGCAAAATAGTATTGCTGAGAGAAAGCATCGGAACTTGCTCAATATTGCTAGATCTCTTAAATTTCAATCAAATGTTCCTATTACCATGTGGGGGGATTGTGTCTTGACAGCTGCTCATCTTATAAATCTTCTTCCTACTATTCATTTGAATAACAAATCCCCATATGAAATTCTGTTTTTAAAAAAACTAGACTATTCAAGTCTCAAAAAACTTTGGATGTTTGTGTTACATCGGTAATTTTCATACTGATGGTGATAAGTTTGCTCCCAAAGCACTCAAATGCCTATTTGTTGGTTACCCTTTCAATAAAAAAAGGATATAAGGTGGTTGATCTTGATACTAAGAAATGCTATGTTACCAGAGATATAGTCTTTAAAGAGGATATTTATCCATTTAAAGACAAATCTCCTCCTATTCCTGATACATCTACTGATAACTTGATGTTTCCAGCATCTCATTTGCAACATGACACTGATAATTCTGTTGTTCATTTTCCTGATCATGCTACTAATCATGATACTAACAATACAACTACTTCTGTCATTCGACTAGTAAGAAACAAAACTCTTCCTGTCAAACTAAGAGATTTTACAGGTATGCCAAGGCATCTAATTCCACACTCTGCAACTTTTATAACTGATCAGGTAAACACTGTTTCTTGTTCTTATTCGATTCAAAACTACATATCTTATGACAATGTGTCATCATCATACTCCAAATTTTTAGCTGTTACTGTTCAGTCATCTATACCATACACCTATAAGCAAGCTTCTACTGATCACAACTGGTTGCAAGCTATGAAAATTGAGCTGAATGCACCAGAGAGTAACAACACCTGGGAAATTGTTCCTAAACCACAAAATCAACATATAGTAGATTGCAAATGGTTGTTCAAAATCAAATACAAGCCAGATGGGGGTATTGAAAGGTACAAAGTAAGATTAGTGGCCAAAGGCTTCACTCAGACTTATGGATTGGATTATTTTGAAACTTATGCACCAGTTGCTAAAATGACTACTGTCAGATTACTTATTGTTGTTGCAGCTACTAAAGATTGGCCAATTTCTCAATTGGACATTACAAATGCCTTCTTACATGGTGATTTGAATGAAACTGTATATATGAGACTTCCACCTGGATATCTTCAATTGTCCACCTGTGTTGATCTTACTGGCATCACAGATCCTTCTACTGTTGTTTGTAAACTCAAAAAGTCTTTGTATGGTTTTAAACAAGCTCCAAGGTGTTGGTTCACTAAATCTTCCAAGGCTTTAATAGAGTATGGCTGTAGTCAGTCACATTCTGACAACAGCTTGTTCACATTGACATCCAACAATCAATTTTTGGCAGTCTTAGTCTATGTGGATGACATCCTGATAACAGGCTCTTCCAAGTCTCTTATGCAGCAAGTTATTGAATTTTTGGCTACAAAGTTCAAAGTTAAAGATTTGGGATCCCTTAAATACTTCCTTGGCATTGAGGTTGCCAGGTCTTCAGCTGGAATCTACTTACATCAAAGTAAGTATACTCTTGACATACTCAAGGATACTGGCTTACTAGCTGCTAAACCATCCAAGATTCCTATTGAGCAAAATCATAATCTCCAAGATAATGTCAGTCCTCTTTTACCTGATTCCAGTGCCTCTTCCTATAGAAGAATTGTGGGATGATTACTATATCTTACAGTCACCAGGCCTGATATCTGTTACTCTGTCCAAGTGTTATCACAATTTATAACAACTCCTAGGTCTGATCATTTACGAGCTGCTCATAAGGTTGTTAGATATCTCAAAAATGCTCCTGGTCAAGGTATTTTAATGTCCTCTCATAATCCAATGTCTCTATCTACTTACTGTGATTCAGATTGGGCAGGTGATAAAACTTCTAGACATTCTCTTACTGGCTACTGTGTTAAGTTTGACAATTCTTTAATTTCCTGGAAGTGCAAGAAACAACACACTATTTCCAGGTCATCAGCTGAAGTTGAGTACAGAAGTATGGCAAATACTTGCTGTGAACTGACTTGGTTGTTGAATTTGTTTAAAGCTTTCCAAATCCAGTCTCTTACTCCTGTTACTCTTTATTGTGACAATAAGTCAGCCATTTATATTGCTTCCAACTCAGTTTTTCATGAAAGAACAAAACACATTGAGTTAGATTGTCATTTGGTTAGAGAGAAGTTACAACTGGGCATGATTCAACCAATCTACATCAGCACTTCTTTACAACCTGCAGATATTTTTACAAAGGCATTATCTTCTACTCAGCTGTTTTTCTTTAACTCCAAGTTAGGAGTTTGTAATCTGTTTTCTCCTCCTAACTTGAGGGGGGATGTTAATCATATAGACAAAGAGTAAGAGTCAAAGTTGCAGTCAGACACAACAAAAGAAATAAATTCTGATATGCTAAAGTCTGATATGGTAAAGTCTGATATGCTAAATTCTGATATGCCAACTCAGGTCCAGCACAACACAGCTCAGCAAAAGTTAGTTACAGATTAGTGGCTCACAATGAGTCTTGTGTCAGATATATAAGTCAGTCAAAGAGAGAGAGAGAAAACGATAAGCGTTGTAAAAATAATTTGTTCCTTACTAAATAATATCTTCTTCTTCTTCATGATTGCTGTATGTTTCATTTCTACATCTTAAACTCCATTAATGGAGTTGCATTTACGAAGTGACAGGAAGCACACTTTGTTTTTGTTTTTAAGCAGTAGCCAGAGATTAAAGGAACACTCCCGTATGGACAGAGGGTTCCGTATATCAGCATACCCTATGAGAAGATGAAGCTGAAATTCTTATCGACTGCCAACTTGATAAGGTTATACATCTGTTTTCACGATAATCTTTCCGGATATGTAATATACAAGTTTTATCTTCTTGGATTGCAAGCAGTATTTCCTAACCCTTTATAATCCTTCACAATCTCCCAACAATACTCTACACATGCTAATTCTCTAGCCATATATACACATGCTAACACTCTAGGTATACACATATGTTCCTAGAATAAACAAATTCTTGCCCATGAATATTCACTAAAATGTTGAGCTGGCAAGCCTGCCATTGTCTAGGCTCATGGACAATGAACTTCACTTTCAATCATTCAACTTTCTCCACATCCACATGTCTTCTTCATAACAGATACATGAGATGAGCTCTGCCAGATTCTGATGTTTCTTGCAAACTACATACACCCCATCATTCATCACTATCAACATAAGTGTCATCGTCGTCTTTGCAACTATGCTGTTGAACTACTAAAACTGAACCACTTTCATCAAATTCTGACGAAGCCAATAAATCCCCTACTGTGCCAAGCTCCGGGCATTCTTCCCAGTCGTTCAATCCTGTTGTTATTGTGGTTTGTCGTCTTCCACCCCTTCCGACTATGAACATCGTGTACATGTCCAAGATGTCCTTTAGATATGAACATGTTTCTGCCCCGTTATCTACATGCTTTTCTATATAGCCCACGCGCCCTGATGTCACATACCTGATAATCAGTAGCCAAAGTACCATAAGTGAGATAAATGCTGGTTCAGCTTCTTTACAAAATATATGATGTATTTCTCGAATGACATACCTGTTGTACAACTCTGATAAGACAGTGTTATCTATCTCATTCTCTCTCTCATCATCTGATATGGCCATTAGAACATCATCTTCCTTCTGGGCAACATTTACCTCCACATTTTGGTCCTTTGATGCTGCGGCAGAATGAAATCGAATGACTGTAAGATTTATATGACGATGTGAGCCCATACGTGTGCTAAATCCCAATGCTTCACGATCATCAGGTCCCCCAAAAAACAGAGTTACAACATTTTGCAACGATTCAGAGCCGGAAGCCTTCAGAGCTCCAGCTGTAAGTCCTCGGTCTACAAGTATGGCAACTGAGCATCGAGCATGCCGAAGAAGTTTCTGATTAGTAGTTCGTATGCCCACTTTGTCACTCTCCAGTTTTCCATCTATTCTCTGGTGCTTATGGAAAGGAAGGATTATGATAGATGCTCGTACTTTCTCAGCAAAGTCGCATACATCTTCATACATGGATGTAAAGGGTGCTACTGTTTTAACTTGATGAATCATGACGCCTGTTTCTGCAATAAAGTCATCAACAGCTTCATTGATCTCCACCACGTCATTGCCACCATAGCCTTCATCTATAAACTCTTCATCTTCATCCCGGGGATGCTTCTTCTTCTTATTCTTGATCTTCTTGGGAAGCTCAATCAAGTGCATCAAGTAAGGAGTAATAGGAATGTTATCAGAACCTCTTGAAGTTGCAATAAGCCCAACCATGGTCGATACAGGGCGAGGACTATGCACACAGGCCAGGATTCGTAGCTCACTAGCTGGATCCTGCGATTCTAAAGCTACATGTTTGTAGCCAAGAGTGTCACTTTCTCTTCCCACCAAGAAAGCTATCAATGGCCCTGATATGAGACAACTAATCACTACAGAGCATATCATCAAACTGAAGAATGTTTGACTGGTAACCATCTGTACTAATCCACAAAAAGGAAGAAAAAAGAAAAAGAGAAGTGATCTTTTTAGCCCCTCGTCTTAGCAAAATATTAAATTTAAAACATGAAAAACAAGATTAAAAAGGGAATAATTACTCTAAACATGCAAGTAACATTGATTATAATATTTCAGGAATATACAGAATGAATATACAAGGCATAGCTCAAAGTATGCCAATTTGAAAAGTCGAAAGTAGGACTTACTGCATTCTGTTGGCCTGCTGTCAAAGCTACTATATCGGCATGGCATTTCAAATTCAGTAGAAAAGCAAGTAGAACACCCTCATTCAAGGGAGTCTTCACAAAATGGCAAGCAGCAAGGGTTCCTGCAATCTTCCCACCAATGCTCAACATGATGACAAGGACGATAATTCCAATCCTCCAGATATGTTTGTAGACTACGGATAAATCTGCTTTAAACCCCGAGTACCCAAAGTAAATTGGGAATATGAAGTTGTGAATTATGTATGTTAGTTTTATCAACAATGTCCGCATTGTTTTTCCACCCCTGGGAAAGAATAAGCCAAAAAAGAAGCAAGCATATATGCTGCTATATCCAATCGACTCAATCCCCATTGCACCGCCAAATATAAATACCAGTATAATACAAACTTCAATGTTCGACAGGTACTTTTTGTTTCTGTTTCTCCGGTTCATAAGCTTTGTAAGGTATAAATTGGACACTACTACTGTCACAATGATAATCGATGCAATGAAACCATCAGAAATCCACGTCTTAGTCTTCTCTTTTTTATGTCTGGATATTACGATCGAAAGACCCACAGCATACATGTCACCAATTAAAGAGGATGAAATGGCTAGTCTTCCGATATCTGTGGTGGCAAATCTCAATTCAGCAGCCAAACGAATTGCCAGTGGAGAGCCCGAGTTTGATAAAACCACTGCGATCATGGAGGTCATCAAGAAATGGCTCCCATCAGCCGAAGTTTCTTCAAATATAAAGCTGGTTATAACGACCGCAAAAATGGTACATGTCACACAACCACCCAAAGCTATAACAAATGCCCGTTTAAAGTTTCGTCTTAGATAAGGAGAATCAAACTCAAGACCAATCAGAAACATTATAAGAATTCTCGCATACATTGCCATTGTCTCGTAATAATCCGTAGCAAAAGCTTGAAAGAAGAACTTCTTTATACCTTCTATATTCGAAATCCCTGAGGGACCTAGAACAAACCCAGCCTGCAGTCAAAGGGAACAAGAGACACATATGCATAAGATACTGCATGCACATACTTAACAACTCCGATAATTATCAAAAAATCAACAACTCCGATCCTTCTTAAGATTTATGAAAATCAGCATGCATAAAATGCAAGTACACATATAAGATTGCACACACAAAGATACCAATGCATGTAATTCCGATAGTTTGATGACATACTTACGAGTATTTGAGCAATGGGACCAGGTATGAACTTGAGACCAAGTTGGAAGGCATGAGAAAGAACAAGAATGGCTCCCATCTGATACCCCATTGTGAGTATCGGATTGAAAAATTGATCCTGACTGCATCCCCTACCGAACACCTCATTGTCGTCCCCCATTTTTCTTCTCTCTAATTCTTCCTACCCTAATCCTCCTAATTATCGAAATTTCCAACTTTTGGCCAAAGGAGAAATCAATAACATGCTAAATAATCAACTTCTGATGGTGTCCATGATGAATTTTCTCAATATCAGAAACACCCCACCAGCAAGTAAATCGTCTCAAAGCTGATAATATTTACAGAATCAATCAAAGATGTTGAAGGTATAAAAAGATGCATGCAACATATACACTTATAATTTGATTATTTTTTTCATGTACGATAATTTCTGTTTTGTTGTTAAGAAAAAAAGAAGAAAAGTTGAGATGAAAGGCTACAGAGGAAAGTAGATAGACGAAAATTGTAACTCTAAAAAATTTTCTTCATGTTCTTTGTTTTTGGGACGGCGGGCCGTGCTTAACGGGTATAAATATGAAACTAGATGTTTATAAATAAATTACAAACACAAAAAAGGAAATAAAATGATAAGAAATATACAAATGTAAATCTCCAAGTAACCCCATATATTACAGTATCACATAGGAGTAGTATGGTTGATATTACAACAATAACATTGTACGAACTAAACATATACGTTTCAGGTTCTTTTTAAAGAGTTTAAAAACCATAAACAACCAAAAAAGTATGAGACTATATATAATACTAAGCACCTTCCTCCTTCGCAAGCAATTCAATTTTCTTTACATATTAAACTTTGGGATACTTGAGAGCATCGAATCGAGCAGCAAGTACATCATAATCTGGCAACTTGGGATGAACGCGATGGGTGGAGTTAACACGAGATGATGGTACATCTGGCGCAGGTCGATTTGGTGGTTGATTTTTGCCTCCTATGGGCTCTTCCCTCTCAAAATCATCCTCACAATCTGATTCATCGAATTTAATACCTGTATCTTTAGGCTGGACATTGTAGCTGTGCCTCCTCCGAGTCATTTTTTGATTTGTATTAACAGTACTTCTGTTTGAATGTCGATTGGTCTCAGCAGGATCTTCGACTTCGATTTCTTCATCATACTCTGATTCATCTTCCGAATACACGGATGGAGCAACATTGTAGCTATGTCTCCTATATGTGGTTTGATTGGGTAAATCCTTTGGCAGAAAATTTTGACAAACTTTAGAACTTGGGCTGTTCATGTCATTGTAAGGGGACATGTTCTTTCCGGAAATAGCATCTATTTCAGGGTAGGGGTTAAAACCATTTACATCACCATTTAAAATAGAGCCTTGGCTGTTCTGATAAGAGTCTCTGTTAGCCAAATAGGCAGCAGCTCCTGCAGCAGCAATCGCTTTCTTGGCAGACTCAGCAGCTGCTTCAGCAGCTGATGCTGTGTCTTCATATTGCATGGTATTCCTCCCTCCAATATCAGAATATCTACAGAAAACGCACAAGCATTAGACACCGACATCAGAATTCAGTGTGTATTTATTCTACTGAATATATACAGGAACAGCACAAGGGTATATTGAACATGAAAACAACTGTTCAGTATATAGCATATCCTCTATACAAGTTCTCAGGCAAAGTTTTTTAACAGATTTTTTACCTGGTTGTTGCTGTTGTTCCAATATCAGAATATCTACAGAAAAAAAAAAGCACAAGGGAGAAACACAGACACAAGACTCCAGTGTTAACTTATAATATCCAAAGAAAAAAGCATGAGAGTATTGAACATTTAAAAAGGTTCAGTGTCTAATAAATCCTCTATACAAGCATTTGGACGATGCCTTTCAGCAGCTTATTTACCTGGTTGTTGCTGTTGGTTCAGTAGATTGGTTTGCTATAGGCTTAATGGGTAAGCTGGTGGCGCTTACAAAAGTCTTTGGTCCGTCCTGCTTAAAAGAGCAACGGTGAGTAGCTAGATAAGAGGGATATCATATTTTATGAGTAGCTCATATGAACGAAAGCAACATACTATATGCTCTTCTGGGGGCTTAAGAAGCTCCATCTCAGATTCTGCTGTATCCCATTCAACCTGATACTCCTTGGCTATTTCCTTCATAACTTTCAATTTTACTTCACCAGAAGGTGTTTTAACAGAGAGCTTGTCAATAAGCTGTAAACAGAAAGTACAACACAATCCGCAGTTAGAAAGTTGTGTTTAAGATCGAAAATATATAAGATGTTCTAGATGAACATGAAGTGATAGCAATGCCAATGAAACTTCCAGAATAAATTCATACACTTATTAGACTGTAATGTGGAGACATAAATATCACATAGTAGAACTTGTTCAAGAAACTTACCATGCGATTTACACCACAGCTAGGTCGTAAATCAGTAGCCGCGGATACAAAATCTTTTCCATATTTCTTCTCGAAAATGTCTCGAATTGCCAATAATTCTGGAATATCAGAGCACCTAGGTGCTGCAAAAATCAAGCTTGATATTCCTTCTTTTAAATCTTGTGGGCATTCCCTGTAACAAAAAATTATCAGAAGTAAGCCAGTGAAAGAGTTCAACTTGGTCGTAAGATACATGCAATTTTAATTTTTACCTCTGCTTAGAAATGATAGAAAGTCTTGCCACAACCAGTTCGCAGAAGAGCTCAATAAACTCATTTGCAGCTAGGACGTTCTGTTCTCTAATTACATGTTCAACCTACATGCCAAAAAAGAATCATCAATATAGTTCTTTACATAAATGAAATCATAAAAAAAGATAATATTCGTTCTTTGCTCTGCCATTTTCCTTCCAACCATCTTTTTAAACAAAAATTCTACCAAAGCTAGGGAGTATTTTTGGTCACAACTACTCGTAATTCTCCCAATTGCCCTACTTCTGATTCTACAAAAGCTAATGATTGCTGCTCGTTGCAAAATCAATCACTGATAGATCTCTTAAAAGCTGCAAAGATGATTTCCAGTAACAGCAGCACCACATATGCTTCTAGTTTCTACCAAATTACTTAATCTAATGATTCAAATAATATGTCTTTGAACAACTAGCTTCTAGTTCAAAGAACGTTACTTGATTAAAAGTTAACGTGCAGTCTAATTATCTAAACCGAAAATTTCATCAACAATCGAGTAACAACCATAACTTCTCAATTTCTCATATATTTAATCCGGAATTTTATATTAACTTTTACGAAAATTATACCAGTCCGTAAATAATCGAGTAATGGAAATCGAACCCTAATACGAGCAGTAGCGTCCTGGCCAGACTGAAGAAGCAGCGCAATGTCTCTTCTCATCTGATTCACAACTACTTGTCTCTTGTTCCTTAGTAACTTTATTCTCGCCACCGCCATTTTGGTCATCGTTTTGCTGCATTTATTAATTGAATTAAAAAGAATAAATTAGGTTTACATATATTAAAGCTAAACAATACTAAAAACAGTGAGTGAGAATTATATAGAGATGTTTACCATTTAGAGGAATTGAAGGAGTTGCAGATGAGTGAGATTCCGAACTTGATAGCTTTCTTGCATCGCTTCGCAGCTTCATTGTTTCCTATCGTCATCTTTCCCTAATCTCTACCGAGAGAGAGAGAGAGAGAGAGGAAAAAGGAAAGAGGGGATTTTAACGGTCGGAAGATACGGAAAGCTTATTATTAGTAGTAGTAGTATTATTTGATATATTTACGGTAATATTTATCGATATCATTGGGTTCCTTAATGGGTCAATATAGCCGTTGAGAACCGTGCACCGTCCTCCTGTACACACTTTTGTCCTTTCACAAGAGCATCTCAAGTAACGGGTCCTCGTCAACTTTGTCTATTATATATATATTAATATTTTATTTTTACACAATTTTATATCAACTTGATAAAATTTTACTTTAATAATTAACAATCTTTAATTGTTACCTATGTGCTCGCTTAAATTAAATTATAAATGACTCATAAATTAAAAAATGCATTATTAATATAAACTTTTTACATTTGTATATATATTTTAACCATTTTAAGAAGTTGTCAAGTTTTGACAATCTTGGTAGACAACCTCTTGGTAACCATACAACTCCAATTGGTTGGCAATCAAGATGTCATGTCACCTAAGATTTGGCAAGTCTTTGGCAACCTATATCAGAGATGCTCAAATAACCTATAATTATTTTGTAGAACTAATATCTAGTTTATTTGAAATTAATGTATTAGTTTAGTAAAAAAAATTAAGTAAATATTAAAGAAAATGTTATATATTAATATTTTTATAATATTGAAATATTATAAAATGTGTATATTGAATAAAGGTTATATACAGATTTTTTACATGGAATTTTACAATATTGTGAATTAGTCAAAAGAATAAAAAAAATGAGTGAGTTATTAGAACTGGAGAGGATGAAAAATGGGGATGAGAGAAAATAAGTGGAGATTAATGAGTAAAAAATGTAGGATGAGAATTAATGAAGATAGAGAAGTAGAGTATATAAAAGAGAAGATTTTAAAACAATATAAAAAAGAGATTAAATGAGAAATTGATACATAAGCAAACATGATATCATAATAGAATAATAACATGACACGTCGACAAGGATGACATAGTTGTATTATGTTTTAGTACAGTGTAGATATCACATTTTACATTATATTATCTATCGATTTTTTTGACAACAAATATTTTAGGTAGATAAAAGTCTTATGCATATCACTATTTCTTCATCTGAGACATTGATGATACTGATGATTATACAGTGCATGATCAAAATTATTTATATTAAAAGTTACATTGTTTTTGGGTTTACGATGATTTTGTACTCTACATAAGTTGATTGTACTTGTGCCATTAAATTTTGTCTTATTTCAGTTTCTGAGTCGAACCTTGACCTAGTCAAAAATTTAGATATTTGATCCGGGTTGTTATATAAGTTATCAGAACTGACTTTGATCAGTCAAATTGTCAGTAATGGAGACCAGAAGCCAGGTGGTATTATACTACAATAGAGTAATAGACTAAAGTCCGGAGTTAGGGATACGCATTTAACTAACTTGGAAAAGTATGATATAAGCACATTTCGTTTGGGTACTATACTTCAACTTACTTTGAATTTGAAATCAGGACTTAACATGATTTTCTAAAAATACTCGAGATGGGGACTCAAGTTGTCACATTATACCTACGCTAAGATTCCCAATAATTTGATCATTAATTTAACTTTTGTCCCATTCATGTTATGTTATTATGCATTCATGTTTGTTGATATTGATTCATTCTCAATTATTTGACTATTTAATCTTTGAGAAACTTCTTATATATTGAAATTTTTAATTATGAATGAGTTTTATAATTTACTTGATTATTGAGTAATGGTTTCAATATTATTGATTTCATTGTTTTCATAAGTAACTTGTATTGTATGTTCTTGATCATTTTGTTTGCCATAACTTGTGTTTGTACCCAAAAGACAACACTATTATGTTTTATTTATGACATTAAAAAATAATGTTTAATACCTTAAAACTCGTGTGATGCACGGATGGACAATTCTTTTTTCAGATTATATATATATATATTAAACAATATTTTGAATTGAATTTTTTAAAAATTTTCATTATTTTTATATTTTACTTTTTTTTTAAATGATATGACTCCATGATAATTATATTAATACACGTATATGTTCATAGTTTTTTTAGAATAGTTAAACCTATTTAAGATAATATTCTTGATACCGGGGAAAAATAATATTATTATAGCGGTTTTATAGTTTTTTTTAGAGTAAAAATAAAATATATCCATTATGTTGAAACCTTAACGACAATATTATTTTACAGAAGTTATTACTTAATCGTTAAACTATAAAAACTATTTGAAAAAGACAATAGTACTAATTAAACGATACAGTTTTACCAATTATGTTATGTGTATTTTAATAATAATAATAATAATAATAATAATAATAATAATAATGTTTAGTTAAAAGTTAATTTTTGGTTCATATCAATACGTTACGAATTATGATTAATCTGATAATAATTTGATTTATCCTACATCAGAGTTTACATTATTTTATTTAGCCTGAGTCTCATTACTACGACCAAATCCAACTAAGTATTTTTAGTTTAATTCTAATTATTTATGTCCGGATCAATAAGATAATTTTGTTTTTAGCCCGGATAGGTAGTATATATGATTTTGTTTTAGTTGGTCGAATTATATTTTGATTTTAATTTTGTGTCATCTTGGATCAATTGTATAATATTTTTTTAATATTAGATGACTAATCTATATTATTTTGTTTATCCTAACTCTATTGTAGAGTTTTCTTACCGAATCAGTAATATTTATTATTTTGTTTTAACCCGATAATTATATTAGTTTGCTTAAATTAATTTTTGTCCAAAATATTAATTAGAATAATATAGAACTAAATATGAATTATAATTTAAAACTTGCAGAAAAAGTTAACTTTAATATTAATTAATGATGAAATAGAGTTCGATATGAAATATAATTTATATTGTTAGAGGATGTTGACTATAATATCAATTAGAATTGAAATTGACTGATCCACCAACTGAGTAATTAGAATTAAAATAAATAACTAAGGGTAATTAAATAATTTCAGCAAGAACCGACCGACCGACTACCAAACTTTTAATGTTTCGTCTATTATAATATAGTATAGATGTTCTATTGATTATTCTTTTAATAGTTTATTATATTAGATTAATAAATGTCCTTGAAATATGATATGAATTCTATATCTCTAAGTACGTGACTTAGAAATGAAATTATATGAATATTATCGATATTCCCAAATATCCCTAGTCGAGTATTATTATTAAGGGACAATAATAATGAATTAAGACTAGTGTGTTTGTTGACTGATGATCACATCTCATTGATTATAGGTATAAAGACACTAAAGTCGAAAATACAAGCAAATGTAAATATATATAGTGCTGGATAAACTCAATGTGAGATTTTACATGTCTGTTGTGTCATAAGTAATTCTCACAGTGATAATGATGTAATTGTCCTTCGACTTGAAATCATTATATTTCTACACGATGATTAATATACTTTGATTACATCAAAAGTTGCATTTGACCGGGTAATGATAAAAGTGGACTTTGGGTATATTAAGAATCGTGTGAGAAATATGAATGATCTAGAAATAATTTAACCCTCATAATTTTGGAGAGATATTATTGGCCTCTTGTGTGAGCTAGACTATGAAATGTGTGGCGCCGCACTCAAATGTTGATTTCATATGATAGTCTACTCATTGATCAAGGAAACCTGGATTATACCATGAAGAGGATGACACATAACATGCCTCAAGTTTAATCTATAAATTTGGTTAAAAGGATTATATTATATTGTACATTATTCACGAAAGGTTTAATCGATCACCGATTTAATTATTATTACTTTGGTAGCAATGATGTATTACGAGATGATGCTCATTGTTTACGATTTTAAATTAGATTTAAAATTGTTGTCAACGTAATAATAACCTAAAGGGTCACACAAAAAATAATTGGAGGATTATTTAATTTAAATTCGGATTTAAATTAAATGTAAGTAATTCGAATAATTTGTTATTAATTAAGTAAGACTTAATTAATTAAATAAATAAGAAATTTGAATTTACTATTAAATCTGAAATCGAGTTATCGGGTGATTAAGTTAGACTTAATTAATAATAACTAGGATTTTCGGATTTATTAAAACTCTAAATTAGCTTAGGGTTAGAAGTATTTTTCTCTTTCCTATATAATATCTTTTTAAGCCTCAACTAGGTTTTTACGTTTTTATAAGATAAAACACAAACTCTAGCAGCTTGGGAGAGAGAGAGAGAGAGAGAGAGTGAGAGCGAGAAGGAGGCTTCTGATTTACGAGTGCTAGTACACGCTTATCCTCTGTTCGATCATTCGTGTGGATACCTTCAAGACGTAGATCGTTTTGCGACGAGATACGTGGTGATTATTGAAAGTTTGGACTTCCATTAGACAACAGAAATTGCAAAGCTTCTTAAGATAAACATCTTAACTACGAATTAAATATTGTCTTTTCGCATGGATCCTGTGATGGGTTTCGATTTTTCTGGTTTTTGCAATTTTAAACATTGTTTTCCCTGCGTTTTATGCCTCGAAATCCAACAATGGTATCAGAGCTACTTGTGAAATGTTTTAATTCGTTTGTTTTTACTGATTTTGATGATAATATCATGTATACAATCTTCCATGACTATATGTATGCGATTTGTATATTATGCATGTGTTGATGATCTGCCATGAAAAATATGTTGATATTATGTATGGTGATGATTTTCCATGATAGATATGAAGATATTATGCATGTATTGATGATCTGAGTTGACTGTTGTTATGATTAATTAGGTCTGGACATAATATGGGACTGGAACATACTGTATGTATATGATATGATGATACAGAGATGAAAAATCAAGCAGAAAGGTTCTGTTTTGATTCTGAAAATAGTGTTTCGTATCTTTTCCACTTGATATAATTAATTAGATTAATCATAATAAGTATATGATAAATTATATTATTATATGTTATTTGAGCATGGTGGATGATTATGGCCTTTAGACCTTAGATTAATGGTTTTTTTTATTGTGGTTTTGATTTTTAAATACGACTTGCATGTCGTTTTGATTCTTATAATATTAAATCTCGAATGTAACTCAAGTTTTTCTTGTAAGTTCATTAGATTAGGTTTTTTTATTTCATTTATGTAATGTACTTGAAGAATTGAAGACTAGAAGAAGGAATCCATTGGAGGTGCTCTAAGGAAGCTCTACGAGGAAGCAAATAAAGCAAGAAGACATATGATGTAATAGTTAGTTGTATTTATATACTTAACCACCTTAGATTGACCATGATCTTAATCATGAGCTTGATAATGATCACATGGGATTGGGCCATAACCTACCACGTTTATTTTATTGCACTTTACATATATCATGTGATGAATGAATGTGTAGAGTAGTTAGAATGATGCATGCTTAATTAGATTAGCAATGTATGTATGTATTAGATACATCACCCATGCCTGCTAAACAAATAAAATCTGTAACGATTCAAGATTTTAAAATTTAACAAATGATCATGAGATTCTCGTATTTCAGAAACATGGAATATAATATGATTTTTTTATTTCTGATAGGGGCGAGTCAAAAGCGGGTTCATTGAACTTGTAAGGTTGTGGGTTTTAAGCGAGACCGTTATGACTCTCTCACTACCTGAAAATCAAACCATTGACGAATATTGATTTCAAGTATTTCATTCAAGAAAAAATTGAGAATCTCTTTATGATGGGATCATGATCTTTCTAATATTAACAAAACCCTAAAGTTTATATTAAGTTGTTTAGATGCCTTCCAATATGCCAACGCGTTAACCCCTAGATCGATAAGGAGTGGGTTCGCCAGAGTGAAGTACTCCCATCTATCATGGGAGATGCGTTGAGGTATATTGATACTTTCTGACTATTGTGTTAGACTTAACTAAGTCACCACAATAAGACTATGAACTTGGAGGCATGGAGTTTGGCGAGATTTATTAGATAAATATGAACAAATGTTGTTCCACCGAACTATATAAGAGTTATATAGTTGATATAATTGACAAATGTTGTCTATCTTATTGAATCACATTTTAGGAGCAAAGCCAAAGCTAAACTAAAATGTTGTGAAATTTGGATCTTGGCTCACTAGAAAGGATATAGAAGATACTTTTTCCTAATTAATAGTTAGAACTATTAATATGATAAAAATAGTAGAAGATATATATTGTGAATATATATGAATTATTACTTGAACATAATTTAATGATCATCTGTAGACTAATTCATTTTATGCATTTTAATATTGTAGATATCAAATGGAAAACAACTCAAACAACTTCTCTGTGCGATCATTATTTGAGAAGGACAAGCTGACATGAGCAAACTTCCTTGATTGGCAAAGGAACTTGAGGATAGTCCTCAGGGAGGAGAGAAATCTCTATGTCATTGATGTTCCTCGCCCTGAACCTCATCCTGAAGGTGCAACGCGTGTTCAACAGGCTGCTTATCAGAAGTATTCAGATGATGACACGGATGTCACCTGTTTGATGCTAGCGACTATGAGTCTAGAGCTTCAGAAACAACATGAGCATATGGATGCTTATGTCATGATTGAGCACCTTAAATGTATGTTTGAAGGACATGCCCGTCAATAGAGGTTTGGTACAAGCAAAGCTTTGTACGCATACAAATAGGGTGATCGTGATCCGGTTGGACTGCATGTTCAGAAGATGATTGGATATATGGAGTACCTTGCTACTATGGGTTCCACAATTGGTCCGGAAGCCCATATAGATCTGATCTTACAATCTTTGAACAACAACTATGCTCAGTTTGTAATGAATTACAAATGAATGATATAGACAAGACACCTACCGAATTGTTGGCTATTTTAAAAACTGCCGAAACCAACATTTAGAAGGCGTCCCCTGCTCCCATACTGATGATGAACAAAGGGAGTGCCAAAAGGAAAGGTAAATGGAAAGGCAAGAAGAGGATGAGATCCAAACATACTGTGTAACAGCCCGCACTTCCGGACTATTAATTCTAAATCGAAACTAATATAAAATACAATTTTAATCCAAAAGTTTATTACAAAGATTACATTACAAAAGCGCAGCTAAAAGCGGAAGTCCAAAAGTCAATCTACGCCAAACCTATGTCCTCGAACTCCAATGCTATCCAACTCGAACTCTTGGACAAAACCTGAAATTGTAAATCATAAGCTAAACAACCCAATAAGAAAATAATCGATCCAACTAGTAGGCCAAGAAACACATACACAGATAACAAAATACGATAATCTATACGATACGATATACAAAACAAACTCTTTCGATACACTTTCTTATTCTTATTCGATACACACGATACATATAGCACATAAACAACAATAATCAAAATCAATAACTCATTCCACGACCACTACAACCCGGTTATAACGGTCCTAAATTTTCAGAAAACTGTCACTACAATCCGGTGACTACGGTACTAAGTTCATATTTGATAGTTTCACAAGACATGGCACAAATCAGAGATCTAAAATTATCTTCTTGACACCACACATATACAACAATACATATGCTATAACACATAATAATATCAAATATATCACCACTTAGCCCAAGTTTTGATAATCAAATATAAACACGTAACACACAATTTGAAAACACTAGCAAGATCGATCGAAAACTTACCTCAAAACCTGACTAGATCTGAATTTACTCTTTTGACCCTCTAAACGACGTTTTCTTAAAAAAACATGAAAGTTGAAGAGAACGAAAAGATCTTTCCGAAAAGTCTATAATCAATAAATTCCGATTTACGATAAATTTTCTATAAATTTTACAAGACTGCTGATTGTTAGAGAAAAAGACCTACGAATTTTAATAAAAAAGATGAGGAAGCCGAATATGATGTATTTATAACGATACAAACCTCTATTTCTTAACCTACAAGTTATCTATATTAAAATCTGATCCAAATTTTAGGCCCATTAGTCTAATCCAAATTTTAAATCCTAATTATTATCTAATTCTAATCCTTTTTCCTCTTATTCTTTTATTAATCTAATTCTAAAAATTACTGGATATTACAGTTTCGTCTAAGAGTTCGAGTTAGATAACATTGGAGTTCGAGGACATAGGTTTGGCGTAGACTGAATTTTGTACTTCCGCTTTTAGCTGTGCTTTCGTAACGTAATCTTTGTAATAGACTTTTGGATTAAAAGTGTATTTTATATTAGTTTTAATTTAGAATTAATAGTTCGGAAGTGCGGGCTGTTGCAGATATGATATATAAAACAAATACTTTCGATACACTTTCTTATTCTTATTCTATACACACGATATACATACCATATAAACAACAATAATCAAAATCAATAACTCATGCCACGATCACTAAAACCAGGTGATAATGGTCCTAAATTTTCAAAATACTGTCACTACAATCTGGTGACTACGGTCCTAAGTTTTCATTCGATATTTTCACAAAACATGACACAAATCAGATATCCAAAATTATCATCTCGACACCACACATATACAAAGATACATATACTATAACACATAATACTATCAAATATATCACCACTTAGCCCAAGTTTTGATAATCAAATATAAACACGTAACACACAATTTGAAAAAACTAGCAAGATCGATCGAAAACTTATCTCAAAACCTGACCAGGTCTGAATTTACTCCTTTGACCCTCTAAACGACGTTTTCTTGAAAAATACGAAACATAAAAGTTGAAGAGAACGAAAAGATCTTTCTGAAAAGTATAGAATCAACAAATTGCGATTTACGATGAATTGTTTACGAATTTTACAAGACTGCTGATTTTGATAGAAAAAGACCTACGAATTTTAATACAAAAGACGAGGAAGATGAATATGATGTATTTATAATGATACAAAACTCTATTTCTCAACCACAAGTTATCCATATTAGAATCTGATCCAAATTTTAGGCCTATTAGTCTAATCCAAATTTTAAATCCTAATCATTATCTAATTCTAATTCTTTTTCCTACTATTCTTTTATTAATCTAATTCTAAAAATTACGGGATATTACAGTATCGTATAGATTATCATATTTTGTTATATGTGTATGTGTTACTTGGCCTACTAGTTGTATCAGTTGTTTTGTTGTTGGGCTGTTTAGCTTATTACTTACAATTTCAGGTTTCTGTAATATCCCGTAATTTTTAGAATTAGATTAATAAAAGAATAATAGGAAAAAGGACTAGAATTAGATAATGATTAGCATTTAAAATTTGGATTAGACTAATGACCCTAAAATTTGGATCAGATTCTAATATGAATAACTTGTAGATTAAGAAATAGGGTTTTGTATCGTTATAAATACATCATATTCGTCTTCCTCGTCTTTTGTATTAAAATTCATAGGTCTTTTTCTCTCAAAATCAGCAGTCTTGTAAAATTCTTAGAAAAATCATCGTAAAATTCATAGGTAAGTACTTTTTGACTTAATTTTTATTTTCGAAAAAGCTTGGATACTTTAATTTTTGAATTTCGTATAAGATATAAGAATTTTGTTTTGAACTGTATAAGAAATAAGATACGAGAATCTTTTGAAACCCAATGTCTACATTTTCGAACTCGTTCGTAATTTACACTATAGTTCCGGAACTAGCCTTACATACCCTTAGTAGGCGCACAAGTGTGCAACTTTAGATACCTATTAAGGGCGCGTAATTATTGAATTTTAGATACCGACCATTGGCAAAGTGTGGTATAAAGAATAAGAATAAGAATTAGATGCCAGGTACTGGCAAAGTGTGACCGTAGATCAAGACTATGGTATTTTATAAGAATTATCATTTCGTCCTGTTTCATTCTGTTTTACTCTGTTTTAAATTCTGAATTTTAAAATATAAAATTTTGGGTTGGATCTACTTTAGAAATTGTTTTACAAGATTATTATCATTTTGAGAAAAATCATTTTATTAAAAACACCCATTGTTTTCCCGTTAAATAGTTAGTCAATTTGTACATGCTGAGCATTGTAGCTCACCCCTTTTAATATTTTAGGTTTCGTGTAACAGTCCAAGTCGGATAACATTAGAATTCAAGGGCCTTAGTATTGGAATAAATTGACTTTTGGACTTCCGTTAGCTGCGCTTTTGTAATAATAGTTATCATTGTAATAGAATTTTGGTTTGATAATTGTATTTTCTCTTAGTTTTGATTTAGAATTAATATTACGGAAGTGCGGGCTACATGCTGCTACTCCTAAAACTGCTCCCAAACAGGCTTTAAAGCCTGGAGGTGGTGTTGCAAAGGGTGATACTTGTCACTTTTTCAAGAAACCGGGTCATTGGATGAGAAACTGTCATGCTTATTTGGAGGATTTGAAAAAGAAGAAGGCTACTGGATGTAAAAAACCCAATTTTTGGAAATATTTGAAACCCTGATGAATAGTAACTTTTTGCTGATGATGGTGATTAAGGAAAATTATCAAACCACACTATATAGGAGTACTGTTATGGAAATTCTGAGATCGTATTAGTATTCCATAAAGGAAATGAGTGTATGTAAAGGTCGTCATAATTCAGATTCGAAAATTTTGTTTTTTTTCCAAAAATCCACCAGATACCGAAAGGATTAAGTATAAGGCAACATAATTGAAAGGATTTTTATTTAAGGATTATAGAAGAGGATCATTAAAGGAATATAAGATATTAATAAAGGTTCAGGGAAACCCGAGTAATAAGATCCCAGATATGATCCCTCAAATGATCAACGAGAACGAGAGTTAAGCGAACCGTAAAACAAATAAACGACCAAGGGACAAGCACATACAAGTAGAATGGGAAGGAAGCTTCCAAGAGAAGCTAAAATATGTGGTTAAAAGAGAAGGTGACATCATCACACCATGAAGATTGGACAAGTGGAAAGATGATGAGGTAGGCAAGATGATGCAAGCAATTTGCAAGATATTTAGCCAAGGATTGATATCAACCAAGCATTTTTTATGCACAAAGATCAATAAAACAAAGCAAGCTTCTCCCCCCCCCATTTTATCTTCTTCACTTCGAATTTTTCATAAAAATGGTGAATTAGAAATTCAAAACACAAGCTATACTTCATGGAAAATGACAAGGTTTGTTTTTTTGGATCCTATATTTCATAACTAAGAAGAGCATGTAGTTTGAGTGCTTGAATCCAAGGTTTTCTAGCTCAAACAAATCATTTTAGTGGAGGGTGAATAGTAACCAAGTTAGTTGTGTTTTGGTTTTCTTAGGTTCCATTGAAGATCCAAGCTTCCTAAGGCCATATAAGCACTCCTTGAAGCTTCTAAGTGAATCCTCACTCTTCAAGAAAGGTATAAAGCTCTTGAACCCTTAGAAATCAGTTGGTTTAATATGGTTTTAAGCATATTATGATAGTTATGGGAGTATTCTAGGAAATGAGTATGATTTGGATGAGTTTATGCTTGTTTATTATCATTAGTTAGTCATGATTATGCTTAAGTGATTAAAGTTATGAATCTTGAATATTTGACTTAGAAATTGGTGGATTAGGTTATGGTATGTTATTGGTGAATGAATGGTGGATTGATTTTGGTTGGATTGTTGGATTGATGATGAATTAAATTGATTTGGTAAAAATTAGAAATCGCGTAAACATAGCCGTTGTAATGTCCGTTTACCTATAGACTATTTGTTCTTGACTTTCGGAACATAACACTCACTGACCAAACTGTACCTTTACCATGTTTAACTAGATCGTGTCGTAAGATTCATTTTGGTATGTGGTTCGCTTAGATCCGATGTACGGTTTATGAGAAATGACCATTTAAAGTAACGGCGTTTCGCGAACAAACCCTTACCCCTCGCATAAATTTGAGACCTTGTTTAAGGCCCTTAAAAGACTAATTGGATTACAAAACAATTTATGTAAGGTTATTAGGCAGTTGGTAAAGTATTTGCGAAATAGTCGCCTTAAAATGTTAAATGGTTAATTTTATAATAATGGTGGAGCCGAGGGTACTCGAGCGACTAATGAAAATCGTCAAGCGCAAAAGCGAACGTTAGGGTCTAAGTGGATAAAGTCTAGTTTCTTAAGCGACCGTAATTTAATTCCGGCTTATGTTATTGTTCATAGGTTACTGGACCCACTCTAAGCTTAAGTCTACCCTGGAACACTCAGGCAAGTATTCTACCCGTTATACTGTTGTTGTGATGTAAATATAGATATGCATTATCTTGAGATAAGTGCATGGTTGTTATTAGCAAATCTTGCGATATATTGAAGCATGATATATATATATATACATGCCTGTTTCAGAATCTTGATATCCTGTTATCAATTCAATTGTTTATAAACTGCATATTACTTATGCTAGAGATAAGCAGTACTTGCGTATACCCTTAGTATATGGGACCCAGAGCTGAACATTTTTCTAAACCGGGAGGCGATGTTCCCGAGTATATTATATATATATAGTTTTCAAAACTATTAATCGAATAATGTTTATTTGATAGTTTAAATTATAAGTGAATATTAGTTTGAATATTCATTCGAGGACTTACGACTCCATTTATTTTTTTAAATAATATTCTTTATTTTCTTAAAGAATAATGTTTCGTTATTCTCCAAGTATTCGAGAAATGATTGATATCGTCAATCATTCTTACCGTAAATATTTTCAGAAAGTTATTTTTAAAACTTTTACTTCATTTACTTTGATAAAAGATATTCGTTAGTGGAATATTATTTATAGCATAATATTCAGATATTCTTTGATTATCTTGGAATTGATTTATTCTATCAAATCATCCTTATTCCAAACGCTTTCAAAAATATTTTCGAGTCTTCAAAATGATTTTAAAAGTTAGAGCGGATCCCAAAACTCATTTTAAAATTTAAGATCTTCCTTTTGAAGGGGATTTAAATACTCGCTCAAAACCTAAGGGATCCGACTCTGTGGTGTATTTTATATTCCCAACGAGGTTGCTGATTTGATAAAGAGCTTTTGATTACTTGCCCAACATTCGGGAAGTAAGTCCTTCTAAATGAGTCGGCATAAGCGACATGACGGGGTACAGTCTATCAAAGTGTAAGTGGCTGGGTGGCAGTCCATCAACGTGTAAGAGGCTGGGTGGCGGTCCAACACAAGGTCCTAATGCGGTCAGGGTGATGACCGGTGGGGGATTCATCAATCTACTAGTAGAAAAGGTTACTTAATTGGTATCTTTGCCTGATCAGCAAGATATCAGGTTTATGCCAAAGTTTTCTTCTTTCCAAATTCATTGGGTATTACAACTCTGTTTATACTTTTCAAAACAGAGGTTTTCAAGGAGTGTATGATATATATATAGGTATATATATCGGGAATTAATGAAGTATCTCGTAACTTTATTTATTTTAAATGATATTTTAAAGATTGATTCTATTCGAGTCTTTTCTTGTAGTCTCATCTATGTGATGAACTTTTGACACTTAGTATACCTTGAACGGTGGTAGTTCAAGTAGTATTCGGAAAAGATAGAAGTATATGGGAGTATCTTGTGACTTCATCTTTTCAACTTATATCTAGTAAAGGATTATCTTATGCATGACAAAGATTTTCAGAAAAACATTGAGATAAGGTTTGATATATGAGATCACCTTGTAACGATATTTTTTTATATGGTTATAAACTGGAACTCTGTGTATATTATACATGTCAGAGGATTTCAAAGATTTTTAAAAGTATATATGTATATATACTGAATATTTTGCGACTTCGTCGCGTTAAGATATCAAACTTGGTTCAATTCTGCTTGACCAAGACTTTCATGAGTACTATAAGAATGCTCATATATTGTTAATTATTATACATGTTATTTTGGTGGGCGTGTTTATCACCCTTGCTTTATTCTTTCATCACACAACAACAGCTAGAAAAGATGAACAAGACCAAGCTCCCAATTCGCGAGCGGATAGGAAACGTTCCACAGTTTCCTATAAGCGTTGATGCCGCTGTAGCTGAGGTAGGAACTACCAATAGGCTAGGTTTTCAACTGTTGATGTACCAAACTTATGTATATTTATGAACTGTAATAATGGCAAAGAAAATATAAATTTATTCAGAAACCCTTTTGAGGTGTAATGGCTTATAATTGTGGAATAAAATGACTTGTGTTATTTTTGATATTCATCTCCGAGACTATAACTTGTGGTGTGTGTGTATATTTTGGGGTCACAGTACGCAGTAGTTGGTTGTTTATTAAGATTAAGTGTTATTAAGGGAAATGGAACTCGTGACAACCCGGATCCTCGACCCCGGATTTGGGGGTGTTATACTGGAGCTTCTGATTCAGGTATTTATGTTATAGAAGTTTATTTGTCTAGTTCTACTTCATGGGTATTAGATACTGGATGTGGTTCTCATATTTGTATAAATGTGTAGGAAATGCGGGGAAGTGGGACATTGAAAAAAGGATAAGTCGACCTACGTGTTGGCAATGGAGCAAAGGTTGCTGTTAGGTCCCGAATTATCATAGAAGGGGGGGGGGGGTTGAATACGATAATCACTAAATTAAAAATTCTTTCGAATCTTTAGCGGATAAAATATTTAGTGCTCGGTTAGTGGTTTCGTGTTCTTGAGAAGAATAGTGTTTGGAACGATAAAAACAAGGAACACAAGATATTCGGGGATATATATATTCGTATATAAATCCTCGAGGGGTGTTGCTACACTCTGGTAAATAAATTAACCGGCTACAATCTAAGAATAATAAAGTTCCTAGCTACTACAAAGATTTACAAATCATATCCTATACAATGATCTAGCTTTTGTTTGTCTATAATTTAATTACCGGGTAACGATTATAATGCCCCTATGAATATACAAGAATTAAATCAGGCATTATAACATTACTCCGGCGAGAAGTTAAACGGATATACAAAAAGCTTGAGCTTCTCTATAAATCAATGCTGCCATTTTCACTTCTCTCTTGGGAGAGAAGATGAATAGAAAAATGAATGGCTGCTTATCTTCTGCTGCAAAGTATAGACTTTATCCAATAAAATGTGTAGCTGAGGTTGAGAGAACTCTGTGGCGACATGTGTATATGTGTTATGTGGCGATCAGTTAGCTTTTGGAGAGATTGCCTTGTTATTTTAACTCCCCCGTGGTGACCACAGGGGCATCTTCTATTTAATTCTGTGGCGAGTACTCCTTACATAGTACTAGTACTAAATCATGCATGTACTTAACCAAAACATCAAGTACACGGTAGCATGTTTTCTTTGTTTATTTTCTTTTTATTTTATTTTATTTTGTTTTGTTTTCTTTTTGTTTTGTTTTCTTTTATTTTTCTTTTCTCTTTTTCTTTTGTTTTTGTTTTTCCTTTTTTTGTTTTGTTTTTGTTTTTCTCTTTTTTTGTTTCTTTTTCTTTTTAAGTTTAAATTGTAATTAAATTTATTTATAAAATAAACTTAAATATAACCTAAAAAAATAAACTAATTTAGATTTATAAAATAAACTTATTTAAAGTTTATAAGATAAATCATTTTAAGTTTATTAAATAAATTATATTAAAGTCCATTAAATAATTTATTTAAATTAACAATTAAACTTTGAGCTTCGCCAGTCCCCTGAGCTGTTTAGCTGTATACCCCGCACACCTCTTCTCGTACTTTAACATATAAACGTTCAATGCAAGTACGTTCCTCAACTTAACAATTCTTGTAAAAATAATACCCAGATTTCTTTCACGAGCTATTGACGCATAGTGTAACTGGTCTGGTTCATAGACGACCACCCCGATTCAGGTATTTGTATTATATCCTTGATTACATTGTTAAGCTTACCTCATCTTTATTTCTTCAGACACTGACTGTCAATAAACAACTGTACTTTCACTGAAATCCTTTATGGTACTTTAGACAACGTCTTTATTAACCTCTGTCTATACCCTGTCTTCAATTCTTCAGATTCCTATGCTTCGAACACTGTCTATCTTCAATCAATGCCAATACAATGAAATCTTCCGGTAGCACTTGTATACTGAATCTTCAATATTTATGAAACCCTAAAAGTATTTAACCTTTGTTCTTCACTGAGGCATGATCATATTAATGAACTTCTTTCAGTGACCTGTAAACAGACTTCAGGCTTTCTTCTAATCTTCTGATTCTTTGTATTTGCCTTGTCTTCATTCTTCCTGATTTCTTGTGTAGATGTAGTATTATTAACCTGTCATATTCTAGTATTGTTATCGTGTTGAGTTATCACGTAACTGTTCATACAACTACGTAGTCTCACCAACAATCTCCCCCTATTTGATTGTTAAATGTAACACACAAATTAAATAGAGAGAGATAACACAACTAACAACTAGAAAAAGTAATGTACCAGGACTTGTAAATAATGCTACTTGTTTTCTGTATCAAATACTGCATTTCCAGATTTCTTGAGTAAAGATGCTTGTTCCTTTCTAATCCAATCTGTAAATATTAGGTTCCTAAGAGTTAGGTTCCAATCATAAAAAGAATCGAGACTTGGAGTAACAAGAACCATGTTTAGGGATAAGGAATGGGATATGGTGTTTCTCTTTTTTTTTCACTGTGAGTGTGTGATACTGTTTTGTGTACCTCACAAGTGTTTCACTCTTCTCTCCACTCGTGTTTACACTCATTCTCACTAGTGTATCACTCCTCTCATAGCTCCAAAATCCAGTTGTACCTGCAAGGAAAATCACCTTAGCCATCCTTAAGGAGGTCACAGGTGGTGCAATGGGAGTTCGCAAATCCCCATCCTTGTTAGACTCGTCAGATGAATCTGAGTCATAATCTACAAGTTTCTAGTTTCCCTTTTAGGGTTCCAGATTTAAACTCTGGGAAGGTTAACAATGATCTGAAGAATTTAGCATAAAGATCAAAGTTCCCTTCTTATGTCTATGAAGACATTTCCTTGTGACTCATCAGGTAATATCCGAATCATTGTCAACAAGTTTCCGATCTGCACCTATGTCAGATCCACTATCCGTAGATGCATCCAGGGGATTTAAGCATGGGGAGGTAGACACTGACCACTGACATATGGCTATTGGATCAGTATCCTCTCCTAACACCTGTAAAGGCAATTGGTCCATTAAAGAACCTTGAATAATTGAACTTGGCCGTAAAATGGTCAAAACTCTTATTTCCGTCAACTCATCCTTTGTGTGTGTAACCTTTCCTTGTACATCAAGAATTATTTATGTTTGAGGTGGTGACACTACATCGGATACCCTGGCCGACAGACAAATTTCAATAGACATACCCTGTTGAGAGGATGAATCTCGTCACTGTTTTTGTGCCTTTTCAGCCATTACATCTTTTTGAAAAGATGAATGGGGGCTAGCAGTTGCCTCAGTTTTAAAACTACTACTCAACTTTGTAGGAGACAGAGCTGTTGGGTTGACTTCAGAACCTTCCTTATGTGGTGCACTAAGACATTTTCTCCCTCACGCTCATTCATACTTCATTTTAGGGGTAAGAGAGTGTTGGTTGGTTCTGTTTCTGTGTTTGTCTTTACAGTCTGGGATGGAATTTGTGGGTTTTCAACCTCATGACTATCAAATAAAAGAATGCCATTGGAGGCTGAACCTGTATCACAGAGCATATTGTAATGTAGAGATAAAATGCACTTAAGATCTATAATGAATGAAAATTATGCATTTAATCTTTTGAGAGAAATGATGTACAATAGTGATTTCAAAAGATTTTAATGAAATAAACAATCACCAATGTAGAAAGAAGTTTGATTTTACTCTTAAAACTGTTCGAGTGCACAAGTCTGTTTTTATGCCTAAATAGATAAATGATTTGATAAGACACAGATTGATGACCTAATAGTATTAAGAAGAGAAATAAAGATTTTGTCTTTCAATTTGAATGAGTTTTTGTAAAAGCAATGATCACTTAGGGTAAAGTCTAAGCAATTCTCATTCATGTCAAAAGCTCCATAATCTCTCTTAATAAGATTATTACCAACAAAATTGTTTATTGATAAATAATCTTAAAAAGAATGACTATGCTGCTAATTTCAAATTATAGTGAATCTTTCAGATATAGCAACTCATACGAATTCACTAGAACTTAAAATCTCACAATTATCTGCAACAAAATATTAACAATATATCATTGACTGATACTTGTCAAGTACTTTAGATACCAATAATTATGTTGCATCCTACTTTAATATAAGTTGAATCATGAAACTGATTTGACATGGAATTGTCGAACATCATAATTCAAATATATTAGAGTAAGATATCAATTAATTAAATACCAATTATCTATCAACTAGATATTAGCATTCAATATCATATTCTATACAATTTTTAACTTCTAACAACTGTAGTATCTCAAACAATATTGGTTCGATAAATAAAGCAACATTAACCAACATTGTCTTGTTTACAATCTTAGAAAACCATTCTAAGTTCCATATACTTTGATCCATTGAGTATTGCATCTATTATCAAAGTGTTTAGTAATTTGCAAATAAGTATATAAATTATTCTAACTTGACAATATATGGTTACTTATAATAAAGCAATCAAACATTTTAACCATAGTTGTACTTAAGAAAAATTTCCACACTTTCTATATTAGTATAAGTGACTGAAGATAAGCATTGATTACTTAGAGGAGTTCTAGGTAATATCCCAAATACTAATACTTCATAATTAGTTCATACGTGAACTCTTAACTAAACATCATTAACTGATATAAGTCAAAAATTAGCATACAACTAATCATGCTACAATCATGATTCTAATTTCAGTGAATTCTTGTGATATAATCATTGCTAAATTCACTAAAACAAAATCTCATAATTAACTTATAACACATAAGTTACAATCAATATACTAATATCAATTATTGACAGATTTAGTTATAATCAATCATGCTGCTTATTTATTTTAAGTTAGTTTGAATTATGGAGCAAATAAAATCATTGAATTGCTTCAAATTCCATAATCCAAACAACCCAAAATAAGTATTAAATAAATAAATACTAAATATCGATGAGTTAGATACTAGCACTTAAATATTTATAATTATCCTTGAGTAAGCACCAATAGAATATATGACTTATATACATGGCAATCACTCTCTGGATAATTAGTAATTTTAGAAATACTTTCTAAGCATATAAAATATTGTGACTTTTATACACATAATTTAGAAAATACTTCAACTTTCAATATTAGTGATTTTAGAAATAAGCATTGATTACTTAGAATAAAAATTCTAAATAACATCACTAATACTAAAAGTATCACAATTATTCGTACATGATACAAATAACTATGTTGCATATGATTTTAATATAATTTAAATTATGAGACTGATATGGAATGAAATTGTCTACAGTCATAATTTAAATCAATTAAAATAGTATTCGAACTTAATGCTATAATACTTAACTACCACACATGTATCTGACATTGTAATCATGATATTGAAGATAGTAGCACTAAGTACGAGGTATTGAATTACTGATAAATTCACAAGTCCTTTAAATATTGAAGATTTAATACTTGTGAACTTATATAAGAATTCCTTACAGATGGGATTTCCAACTAATGTGTAATGAATGGTATCCCACACTTACAAACCAGCCTTGAAAATTAACTTTAACAAGTGATTTAATAAATATTTCTGCAAGTGACTCTTTGACTAAAAGACATGCTCTCTAAAGTAATGATACCTGGTGTTAAGGTGCCTTGTCATAGAGTGTCCACAGAGTTGTTAGATTTGAGGTTGTTTCTTATCATAATAAGAAATCAATCTTCTTCCACGAAGTTGACAGCTTCCTGAGATACTTCTCCTGTCACTAAGGTTGACAGCTTCAGAGATGTTTCTCCTGTCTTTCTTACAACCTGCATAATCTGTTTCTATACAGCCAAACATGTTAAGCACAATATCTTTAGGGTACTTTACTCCAAGAGTTGATAGTACCTTAAGATATCTAATAATCTTGTTAATAGCTATAAGATTGGATTCTCTAGGATCCACTTGGAACTTTGCACATTGGCATCTTGAGAACATTGTATTTTGTCTATTAGCATTTGAGTAAAAGAGTGAGCTCATCATACCTCTATAGCTTGTCATTATACCTGAGTTGCACTGATCAAGCTTTAGTGGTTTCTGTTGGTAAGTAGTCTTGGCATGTTCAGAATCTTCCAAATTTTGCATCTTCAAAAGATCCTTAACTTACTTGTATTGCCATCATTCTTTTGGTTTACTTGTGCTCCTAAAAGAATTGTTCATTTGGCTTGCTTGAGCTCCTAAAAGAATTATTCTATTGGCCTGCTTAAAGTAATCTCAAAAAGAATTGTAACTTTCCAACATGCTCCTCCATACCTACTCTGCAATTACTTAGCAAATAATCTTGCACAAGTTTTTGTTACTAGACTAACATATAACATTATCATTATATCACTACACATATAAAACAATATGTTTGTGTCTAGTGATAAGAGAGTTACTAATATGACGACTCTACTAGTTCATATTAAATTATAACTTCAGTTAGAGTGCCATACCATGTCCTTGACGATTGCTTGAGTAGTATTCTAGTTCATACCAACCTGAAGTGAGCTTGTGAAGAAGAGATATACATAGTCCAATAGATCTGCAACTGCAAAGTCCATGAACTGTGGTGCATTGACTTCTTCCTTTGACTCACCAACCAGGAGTGCACTTGTACACATCAACTAGAGTCCAATTCCAAGTGTAATATGTATTAAGTGCCTGATATGTCATAATATCCTCAAGTCTCGTCACTGGTACTTTCTGTCAGATATTGCTTCCTGATAATAACCTAGCATCCAGTTTGGCCTTGTCCCTCGTAACAATGCCATTATTATCCAGTTTGACTTCTGGTTATCCTTGTACCAATTACAATACTGTCATTTGGTTTGGATACCAGCTTCCCTACAATCTGCTTGCTGACTGATTGAGTTCATTTTGCTTTGCAATCACCCAACCAATCCAGATCTATCAGAGTTTCTGTAACTTTCTTAGTTTCTTCTTCAGATAGAAAACTAGAGAAATAATCATTCGCACTCAGTAGCCCTGCTAATCATTACTCCACCATCTGGATCACTTAAGAACTAGACTCTGGGAATAGACTTGACATCAAACCCTTTGTCTCAGCAGATATGTTCTTGTTTTGTTCTCTGAATTTTCAATATGGTGTAGTGTCTGACTAGTTGATCCTTCTTTTGTTCCCCCTAAGCTGTTGCTGGGATTTCCTGAAAATCCATATCCTTGCTGTCTGGCTTCTTTGAAGTAATGAGATGTGTAGATACACTGTCATTCCACTACTTGGATATGAATCATCAATACCATTAATTTTTCCTGTAAAAGCTTGGAGCATTGAGTTGTTGAACTATACACTTAGACTGTCTATCATCTTCTGTTGATTAACCACAAATGCCCTGTAGGCTGTAGACTCCACTGAGTAGCCATGAAGAATATCCTCACAAGTCTGAGCTGCAAATGCCAAGATCTTCAAACAAATAAAAACATTTCATTGTTTGCTTTTGCAGAACATTCTCTCAAATACTTTCAAGTTATCCAGTGTTTGCTTCTGTTGGCCATTAACTCATTAGTGGTCTTCATGTATACATCCATATCAAGGCTTGATCTTACGTGTTGCAAACTGTTTTGACTGCTCCAGCCCTTTGGTATTTAGAAAGTCTTGATTAGCTTGATATTTCCTTTGTAGCTTTAATCAAGTTCTGGTTCTTCCTTTGTACCACTCCATTTTGATACGGAGCTTCCAGTGCTGAATATGTCTCAAATATTCTTGGTGTTACAGATAATAATCAGAACTGCTTCTTGAATTCAGTCCCATTATCTGACCACAAGATCATTTCTTTTACAATTACTTCCAGCTTGATCTTCTTTGATGTGATCAATCACCATCTGTGATGTCTAGTCTTGAGAACACACGAACAACAACTTTGTTTCATAAGAGTAGTCAACCACCATCACTAAGGTATATCTTTGATTTGATGTGATGTTATCTTTGACTCCTCTTTCTGACATGCCTCACATTTATCATCTTCTGAATTCCAGATGAGGCAGTCCTCTCACAAACCACTTTTCACAAAAGAGTTCCTTGAGTTGATGTTCAAGGGTGAGAGCTTTTAATGCCATAGCTAAACTTTTGTCAGATGAGGCTTTACGGTGCAAACCATTGACTTCACCTTTACTGAGATTCCAGCCTAGCCACGAGCATTTCTTTTCCTTAATCTAAGAAGAGCAAGCTTCTCAACCTTCCTGCTTCAGATGAGACACTAATCCTTCTTTGAATTGACAATTTGTCCTTTGATGCAGAACTGTCTGATAAGAGGATTTGTGCCTTGATTCTCTAGCAAGGAAGTTGCTTTAACTATTATCAGTGACTCCAATGATTAGTTGTTATCAGTGATAGCAATTGTTGAATCCATGATGACATTCCTTTTCTGCATAGCTTGTCCCGTAATGAAAACCTTTGCTGTCATCTCCAAAGATTATTGACGGAATAGCTTTTGTTGATCACATTTGATTGTGAGGCTCTTTCTTTGATCATATGCCTTGAGTATGAATTACCAATAATACATATGAATCAATTAACCTGTTATGTCCTGCACTCACAAATGGATTAACATATCTTGGTACCCAACTTATCAGTTTGGGTCCAGGTGGATTAGAGATTTTACTATAAACTGAGATAACAACAGCTGCAACCTTATCATGCTAATTCTTATCTTTGACTGACCATTTTCTCCATTTTAATACCCTTGACATATTGTCTCTAGGCTAGGGGAAAATTGGTTCCAACCTTATATATGGAGGACTAGCAGTCTTTGCCCTATTGTAATCATAAATATGCTTCTTCTATAATTAATGCAGGTACCAGGAGATGCATTCATGGCATAAAGAATAAGCAAGCATTATATTAAGAATACATGGCATTCATTCAGAAATATTAGGCATAAGAATTAAGCAAGACAGACATGATATGGAACAAATAGAATTAACAAATAAATCACTAATTCTATCTAGTCCAATCCCGTTGAAGAATCTCATCTAGCTATCTCAATCCAATTATAACTAACACATCTTAATAAATAATTCAGAATAAATGAGCAAATCATATTATAATAGGATACAGAGAATAAGCAAAAACAAAGGTCTTATATGCTGGAAAACATCTATCTCACTAAAGCAATTAATCATGTTCAACAAATATTCAAACACATATTTAAGATCATCTAAAGTAACATGAACAAGTTAAACATCAATCCTTGTTACCAGAAAAATAATCTAGTAAACTAGTTCAGCATTATCTATGTGTGATGCTATCATGCTTGTGCGAGTGTTAAACATTTAAACACTAAGATCTTATCATGCATTGAATATTGAGAACAAGATATTGCAGTGGTTCAAGAAATTGAAACCTGAGATATGTGAGTTGGATCATCTTCAGAGATTGCTATGAAAATATGATATTCATTATTCTCATCATCTGATCCATCCCAACTCTTTCCATGCACTATAAGTATTGACTGGCTGCTTTCCTAAGAAAACATTCCACCTTTGTCATAACTCTTCAACTGAATCCCTACTCAACCTTGTTTATCAAGCTCCTTGTTCTGTTGTAGCAAAACCCCTGATAGTTACTTGACACATATGTCTTGTCATACCTGTAGCTATCAAATCTTGTTAATGTCCCATTCTCAGTCTTGTAATCACCCCTTGAACTGAATCTGTAAGAATCTATGCTTCAGAATAGATAGGCTTGATCCTTGGATATAGATTATGTATTCCTTGTGAATCTGATTCAACTAAACTTCCCTGACAAGTGAAACACTGCCCTGACATCTAGTCCCTCAAGTACTTCTACCTGAGCTTCCTTTGATTCAGCTATCAGTAACTCTTACATTCTGTCCTGAGGTTCCAACTACACTGTATGTAACTGAGATGTTTGTTTGTCCCGACTATTCTCTCTGACTTCCACAATTCCTGCCTGTATGATCTCATTGATTCCCGGATAAATATAGCATTGGTACAAATCATGGTGTGACTGTATAATCTAGAATCATAGAGTTGTCTTAAAATCTCCGAGAAAAATTGTACCCGTTGAATATTCATTCATTCCCTGCGTCTGAAAATCCAGTGGTATCCTATGAAGTAAGCCTTTGAGGAAGTTCCACAATTTTCGTCTGTAGGTCTTGAAATCAATTCCTTTGGAGTAAGAAAACCATTATCTATAATTTTCGTTTGAATAGCACATGGTCTTCATTTTCTTCGAAAGATTAAAATCCACTTTAAAAAGCCCGGAGGAATCCTGAGTCTACCAATACCTTGATTACGTAAAATAAATTAATCAAAAATAAATATTTACGTAAAATCTAATTTTAAAGAATTTCAAATTTTCTTAAAAATTAAATAAAACATAAATTATTATCTAAGAAAAATTTAAATTAAAGAATTTTAAATTTTATTGAAAAAATAAATAAACCAGAAAAGAGAAATTAGGGGCAAAAAGAATATTTAAGTTGACCCAGCCTTCTACAAGTGAGCACAGATTGCAGAAGAGTTTTTGCCTTAATAAAATTCCATCTCAAAATTCTGTGGCGACCTCGTTTATGGTGACTGTAGAGTGCAGATATCGGTTGTGGCGACTGTTTCAGCAGATGTTCCATGCACAGTACACGAGATACTTTTCTGTGGCGACAAAATCAGGTGGCAATAGATGTATGGCGACAAGAACGGCTGACTTCAAATGTACGCCTTGGTAATCAAATTCTGCATTCCTGAGGTTCCTTTTCCCCGCGCGTGGCCTTTACTGTCACCAATCAGGCAGCCTCATTGCTTCCACTTTCTGCGCGTGTCTCCAGCACTACTGGCGCGGCGCTGTGGCGACTAATCAAACAGAAGCTGTTGTTTCCGCGCCAAGGGACTGTGTGGCGACAACACAATAACCAGGAGGCTAGTGTAGGCGCGTGAGTGATTCCCGCGTGTGCCACTTAGTTTTGTTTGTTTTCTATTAGTTGCCTGGCGCGTAAACCAACAACTTCACTCGGGCCTGCTCAACTTTTCCGCGCAAGTATCTTAACCTCGGGCTGCCAAAAACACTTCTTTTGTTCACATACTTACAGAGAAATAAAGACACGACCTGCCAATTAAATATTACTTTTCAAACTCTATTGGTTTCTTTTCTTTGTTCACCACCTGAGTCTATGGCAGCTAAATCAACAGAAAAACAAACTGAATAACCTTAGCTACTGAAACTGGCAGCAAAAATCCGAGAGAATTAATTTAAATTAAAAAATTTATTTACTAAAACTTAAGTAATAAATTAATTTAATCAAATTTATAAAATAAATTTATTTAAATTAAGTTCATATAAACTTATTTAAATTTAATTTATAAATTAAATTTGTTAAATCAAATTTACAAAATAAATTTATGTAAATGCAAATTAATAAAATAAATTAATTTAAGGATCCTGATTTGTGTATCAATCAGTCTACTCTGATACCAATTGTTAGATCCTGAATTATCGTAGAAGGGGGGGGGTTGAATACGATAATCACTAAATTAAAAAATTCTTTCGAATCTTTAGCGGATAAAATATTTAGTGCTCGGTTAGTGGTTTCGTGTTCTTGAGAGGAATAGTGTTTGGAACGATAAAAACAAGGAACACAAGATATTAGGGGAAATATATATTCGTATATAAATCTTCGAGGGTATTGCTACACTCCGATAAATAAATTAACCGACTACAATCTAAGAATAATAAAGTTTCTAGCTACTACAAAGATTTACAAATCAAATCCTATACAATGATCTAGCTTTTGTTTGTCTAGGATTTAATTATCGGGTAACAATTATAATTCCCCAATGAATATACAAGAATTAAATCGGGCATTATAACGTTACTCAAGTGAGAAATTAAATGGATATACAAAAAGCTTGAGCTTCTCTATAAATCAATGCTGCCATTTTCACTTCTCTCTTGGGAGAGAAGATGAACAGAAAAATGAATGGCTGCTTATCTTCTGCTGCAAAGTGTAGACTTTATCCAATAAAATGTGTGGCTGAGATTGAGAGACCTCTGTGGCGACAGGAAGCTCTGTGGCGACAGGTGTACATGTGTTCTGTGGCGATCATTTAGCTTTTGGAGAGATTGCCTTGTTATTTTAACTCCCCTGTGGTGACCACATGGGCATCTTCTGTTTATTTTTGTGGCGCGTACTCCTTACATAGTACTAGTACTAAATTATGCATGTACTTAACCAAAACATCAAGTACACGGTTGTATGTTTTCTTTTTTTTTATTTTTTTTTATTTTTTTTGTTTTGTTTTGTTTTTGTTTTGTTTTGTTTTGTTTTTCTTTTCTCTTTTTCTTTTGTTTTTCTTTTTCCCTTTTTTTGTTTTCTTTTTCTTTTTCTCTTTTTTTGTTTCTTTTTCTTTATAAGTTTAAACTGTAATTAAATAAATTTATAAAATAAACTTAAATATAACTTATATAAATAAACTATTTTAGATTTATAAAATAAACTTATTTAAAGTTTATAAGATAAATCACTTTAAGTTTATTAAATAAATTATATTAAAGTCCATTAAATAATTTATTTAATTTAACAATTAAACTTTGAGCTTCGCCCGTCCCCTGAGTTGTTTAGCTGTATACCCCGCACACCTCTTCTCGTACTTTAACATATAAACGTTCAATCCAAGTACGTTCCTCAACTTAAAAATTCTTGTAAAAATAATACCCAGATTCCTTTCACGAGCTGTTGACGCCTAGTGCAACTGGTCTGGTTCATAGACGACTAACCCCGATTCAGGTCTTCGTATTATAACCTTGATTACATTGTTAAGCTTGCCTCAACTTTATTGCTTCAGACACTGACTGTCAATAAACAACTGTACTTTCACTGGAATCCTTTATGGTACTTTAGACAACGTCTTCATTAACCTCTGTCTATACCCTGTCTTCAATTTTTCAGATTACTATGCTTCGAGCCATGTCTATCTTCAATCAATACCAATACACTGAAATCTTCTGGTAGCACTTGTATATTGAATCTTCAACATTTATGAAACCCTGAAAGTCTTTAACCTTTGTTCTTCACTGAGGCATGATCATATTAATGAACTTCTTTCAGTGACCTATAAATAGACTTCAGGCCTTCTTCTAATCTTCTGATTCTTTATATTTGCCTTGTCTTCATTCTTCCTGATTTCTTGTGTAGACGTAGTATTATTAACCTGTCCTGTTCTAGTGTTGTTATCATGTTGAGTTATCATGTAACTGTTCATACAGCTACGTAGTCTCACCAACAGTTGCTGCTTTAGTTGTAGGGACTTATCATTTATCGTTGCCCACTGGGCTTATTTTAGAACTAGATAACTGTTTTTACGTGCCTGTGATTTGCAGAAACCTTATTTCGGTTTCTTTTTTTGACAAGAAAGGTTTTTTATTTTTGATTCAGAACAATAGTTGTTCCTTTTCATTGAATAATGTTACCTACAGGGTTGCACGTTTGTTTAATGGTTTATATGTTCTTGATCTTGATACTCCTGTCTATAATGTAAATTGTAATGATAATAAACGTATTAAGACGATAGACTCAAATCAAACATACCTACATACCTCTGGCATTGTCGTTTAGGTCACATAAATGAGGTAAGTTACATCAAGATGGTTACCTGGATAAGTTTGATTTCGAATCATATGAAGAATGCAAATCTTGTCTAATTGGAAAAATAGCTAAAACTCCTTTTACCGGACAATGTGAAAGGGTCACCGAACGATTAGGACTTATACATAGTGATGTATGTGGTCCATTGCGTACGATGGCGAGATGTGGCTTTTAGTACTTCATTACGTTTACTGATGATTTCAATAGATATGGATATGTGTACCTTTTGAAAAATAAATTTGATCCTTTTAAAAAGTTCAAAGAATACAAGGCCGAAGTGGAAAAGCAAACAGGGGAAAATATTAAAGTTCTATGATCGGATCGTGGAGGAGAATACTTAAGCCTCGAGTTTAAAGGTTTCTCGAAGGAGTGTGGTATCATATCACAGCTTACTCCTCCTGGAATGCCTCAATGGAATGCTTCAATGGAACGGAGTTTTTGAGAGGAGAAATCGTACCTTGTTGGACATTATGCGATCGATGAAGATTCTAGTAGATCTTCCAATAAGTTTCTGGGGTTACGCTCTAGAAACGGCTGCATATACACTAAACCGAGTTCCAACTAAATCTGTTCAAAAGACTCCATATGAGATATGGGCTGAGAAACATCATGGCATGTCGTTTATGAAAGTATGAGGAAGCGAAGCATTTGTGAAATGCTTGGTCTCTGACAAGCTAGGACCAAAATCAGATAAAAGCTATTTTGTGGGATATCCTGAAGAAATAAAAGGGTATAGTTTCTAAAATCCTACAAAGAACAAAATGTTTGTTGTTTGGACAGCTGTATTTCTTGAAAGAGAGTTACTTTCAAAGAAAAATAGTGGGAGGATTATAAATCTCGATGAATATCAAGATGAACAAAATAACATTGAACCGGAGTTGAAAAGTGGGCAGGATGTACATCAAGATATTCCTGCTCCGGAAATACAGGTTGTTCGTAGATCTAGTAGGACTCGTCATGAGCCACAGGGATATTATGGATTTCTCTTGACTCAAGATGATGATATGATGCTCATAGACAATGATGAGTCTCTTACCTACCAAGAAACTATGAACAGTCTAGACTCCGAGAGATGGCTAGAGGCCATGAAATCCGAGATGGAATCCATGTATCAAAATAAAGTGTGGACTTAAGTTGATCCACCTGAAGGGGTAAAACCTATAGGGTGTAAGTAGGTTTTCAAGAAGAAAACTTACATGGATGGTAAAGTACAGACCTATAAGGCGCGACTAGTTGTAAAATGTTTTAAACAAATACATGGTATAGACTATGATGAGACTTTTTCACTAGTTGCTATGGTCAAGTCCATCAGGATTTTGATAGTAATAGCTGCTTACTACGACTATTAGATTTGGCAAATGGATGTCAAAACTGCTTTCTTAAATGGGAGCCTTGAAGGGGATGTTTACATGATACAACCTTAGGGTTTTATCGATCCAAATTTTGCTAAGATGGTTTTTAAGTTGCTTTGATCTATTTATGGATTGAAGCAAGCCTCAAGGAGATGGAATCATCATTTTGATGAAACAGTCAAAGAGTTTGGCTTTATTCAAAACGAAGATGAACCGTGTGTTTACAAGAAGGTTAGTGGGAGCCATGTGACATTTTTAGTACTATATGTAGATGACATATTACGAATACGGAATGACATACCTTCTCTACAGGCTGTTAAGACTTGGTTGGGAAATAGTTTCTCAATGAAGGACTTAGGCGATGCTACCTATATATTAGGGTTCAAGATCTAGAAAGATAGATCAAGGAAATTAATCGACCTAAGTCAGAGTATATACATTGACAAAGTATTACATCATTTTGGGATGCAAGAGGCAAAAAGAGGATGTATCCCAATGTCTCATGAGATAGTGATCTCAAAAGATAATTACCCTAAATCATTAGATGATAAGGGCTGTATGAGCAAAGTTCCATATGCTTCGACAATTAAATCTATAATGTATGCGATGATATGTACTCGTCCTGATGTTTCATATGCCTTGAGTATGACGAGCAGATACCAGTCTAATCCGGGTGAGGGTCACTGGACAGCTGTCAAGAATATTCTCAAGTACTTAAAGAGGACTAAAGATTCATTTTTGGGGTATGGAGGAGATGAGAAGCTAGTTGTAAAGGGTTACACTGATGCTAGCTCCCAGACAGACAGGGATGATTCAGTATCTCAGTCAGGTTTTGTGTTTTACCTTAATGGAGGTGTTGTAAGCTGGAAGAGTTCAAAGAAAGAGACAGTAGATGATTCTACAATGGAAGCTGAGTATATTGCTGCCAGTGAAGCAGCCAAAGAGGTTGTTTGGTAGCGAAAAATCATAACGGGACTTGGTATGGTTCAATTGATCGCAGATCTGGCTGATCTCTATTGCGATAACAATGGGAGCCATTGCGCAGGCTAAAGAACCAAGGGCCCATTCCAGAGCAAAGCATATACTTAGAAGATATCACTTTCTTTGAGAGATTAATGAGAAAGGAGATATACATATATGTAAAGTGCATACTGATGATAATGTTGTAGACCCACTGACCAAGGCTTTATCGCGGCAAAAGCATGACGGTCATACTAGTTCCATGGGTATTAAATACATGGGTGATTGACTCTAGTGCAAGTGGGAGATTGTTAGTGTTTGTGCCCTAGAGACAACACTATTATATTTTATTTATGACATTTGGATTATTAATGTTTATGTTCTATCGATTATTCTTTTAATAATTTATTAAGTCTTAATTTTATGCAATATAAATATTAGATTAATAAATGTCCTTGGAATATGATATAAATTCTATATCTCTAAGTATGTGACTTAAAAATGAGAATATGTGAATAGTATCGATATTCCCAAATATCCATAGTCGAATATTATCATTAAGGGACAATAATAATGCATTAAGACTAATATGTTTGTTGAATGACGATCACATCTCATTGATCATAGGTATAAAGATATTAAAGTCGAAAGCACAAGCAGATATAAATATACATGGTGCTGGATAGACCCAATGTGAGATTCTACATGTCTGTTGTGTCATAAATAATTCTCATAGTGATAATGATATAATGGTTCTTCGACTTGAAATCATTATATTTCTACACGATGATTAATATACCTTGATTACATCAAAAGTTGCCTTTGACCGAGTAATGATAAAAGTGGATTTCGGGTATATTAGGAATCCTGTAAGAAATATGAATGATCAAGAAATGATTTAACCCTCCTAATTTTGGAGAGATATTGTGGGCCTCTTGTGTGAGGTAGACTATGAAATGCGTGGCGTCGCACTCAAATGTTGATTTGAAATAATAGGCTACTCATTGATCAAGAAAACCTGGATTAAACCATGAAGAGGATGACACATAACATGCCTCGAGTTTAATCTATAATATTTGGTTAAAATGATTATACTACATTGTATATTATTCACGAAAGGTTTAATCGATTACCGATTTAATTATTATTAATCGGGTAGCAATGATGTATTACTAGATGCCGCTCATTGTTTACGTTTTTAAATTAGATTTAAAATTGCTGGCAACATAATAATAACCTCAAGGGTCACACAAAGAATGATCAGAGGATTATTTAATTTAAATTCAGATTTAAATTAAATGTAAGTAATTCGAATAATTTGTTATTAACTAAGTAAGACTTAATTAATTAAATAAATAAGAAATTCGAATTTAGTATTAAATCTGAAATTGAGTTATTGGGTGAATAAGTACGACTTAATTAATAATAACTAGAATTTTTGGATTTATTAAAATTCTAAATTAGTTTAGGGTTAATAGTTTTTTTCTCTTGCCTATATATTATCTTTTTAAGCCTCAACTAGGTTTTTACATTTTTATAAGATAAAACACAAACCCTAATAGCTTGAGAGAAAGAGAGATAGAAAAGGCGGTTTCTGATTTATAAGTGCTAGTACACGCTCATCCTCCGTTCGATCATTCGTGTAGATACCTTCAAGGCGTAGATCGTTTCGCGACGGGATACGTGGTGATTGTTGAAAGCTTGTACCTCCATTAGACAACAGAAATCGTAGAACTTCTTAAGGTAAACATCTTAACAACGAATTAAATATTGTCTTTTCGCATGGATCTTGCGATGAGTTTCAATTTTTCTGATTTTTACAGTTTTAAACATTATTTTCGCTGCGTTTTATGCCTCGAAACCCAACATGTAGAGTAATGCAATGCATTACTTACATGAACCATTAGTGCAAGTCCAATAATATCTTAACATATTCTTTATAAATATAATAAATAATATAATTTTCAGTAATTGAGGATATTATATGACAAGTCAACTCCAACAACACTCCTTTTTTTGCTCTCTATAAATATGACAATATTAAGTTCAAATTTCACTAATAAAAAGTTATGAAGATGTAGATGAGGAGGGAAATGGATATTTAATGGTGAAAACAAAATAAGCAATGACAAGTACTTCTTTAAACATAAGGGATTATAAGGATGTCTAAACTTTTGACGAGCCACTTAAGAGATTGTTGGACCACTAATTTGTGTAAGAATTCCTTAAATTTTAAGAGTTGGATAACTCAAGTGGTTACGAGTTTATCCTCTATCGTCTCAGTGTTAGTGTTTGTACCCTAGAGACAACACTATTATGTTTATATTATGAAACATTTGGATTATTAATTATGATTCTATGGATTATTCTTTAGTAATTTATTATATCTTTATTTTCTGCGATAAAATATTAGATTAATAAATATCCTTGGAATATGATATGTAAATCTATATCTCTAAGTACGTGACTTAGAAATGAGATTATGAGAATAGTATTATTATTCCTAAAGGTCCCTACTCAGGTATTATTATTTAGGGGCGATAAAATTCGTTGAGACTAGTGTGTTTGTTGACTGATGATCACATCTTATTGATCATGGGTATGGTGATACTATAGTAAAAAACACAGGCACATATATTAAATACATGGTGCCGGATTGACCTGTTGTGAGATACTACATGTTTAAGATGTCATAAGTTAATCTCACAATGATAATGATGTATTGGTCCTTATACCTGAAATCATTATATTTCTATACGAGAATTAATATATTTTGATACTATTGAAAGTTATCCTTGACCGGGTAATCATAAAGGTAGACATTGGGTATATTATGAATCGTATGAGAAATATGAATAATCTAGATGGGATTTAGCCCTCCTATATTAAAGGAGTTATATTATTGGCCTCTTGATTGAGTAAGACTATAAAATATATGGCCGTGCTCAGATAGTGATTTGTTTAATAGTTTACTCATTGGTCAAGGAAAGAAGGATTAAGCGCTTGCAGAGGATGACACAATGCATGCATCGAGTTTGATCTATAATATAAGGCTAAAAGGATTATATTACATTGTACATTATTCACGAAAGGTTTAATTGAATCACCATTTATTATTATTACTTGGGATCAATGATGTATTACTAGATGCCATTCATTATTTATAATTTTATTATTGGAAAATAAAATTATTGCCAACGTAATAATAACCTAAAGGGCCACACACAAAGAACGTTTGAACAGAGTGTTATTTAAATTATGAATTTAAATATTTTATTATTTATTCGAATTTAATTAATTAAGTGAGACTTGATTAATTGTAAATATATTAGAATTCGAATTTAATAATAATACAAACCCAAAATAGAATCGCTCTTTTTAGAAGCCCATTAGGTTTAGTCTTAGGCCCTAATTCTCTCTCCCCTATATATGTATTAAGATGTATAATTTTAGGGTTAGAAGTTGCATCTCATTTTTAAAGAAAAACTATAGCAGCTCTACATCTAAGAGAGGCTAGAGAGAGAGAGAGAGAATGAGACAACCATATCGGCTAGTGTCGGCTCCGGTGATCGTTGGACGATCGGACATTCGTGTGGATACCTTTGGAGAGTAGATCTTCGCAAGGAGGGCTGTTGTGGTTCATCAAGATCAGAATGTTCATCATATTCAGAAAGAAAGCTTTATTAAGGTACATGATCCTATTCTCCATAATCATCCGCTCATTATAGATAGATCCTGAGGTAGGGATTCAAAATTTTTGATTTTCCGCTGCGTTTATATGTCTGAATCCATAACAATGGTATCAAAGCTATGTGTATAATGGGATGATTTGGTTACGTGTTTAACAGTTTTTCAATCTATTAAGCATGAATCGGATCTGCCATGTATGTATGTGATATAGTTTATGTGTGAGATTTAATGTGCATTGTAACGCCCCCAAATTCGGGGTCAGGAATCTGGGTCGTCATGCAATCCTTCAATCATGTATAACTTGCATTAACTCAACAATCCAATAATTCCATATCATAGACCCCCAATCTCACACACTCACAAGTTATAGCCTTAGAAACGACGTACAACAAGTATCATATGTTATTAAAACTCAAATATACTTTACAGGATCTCAAATAATTATTCATAACCTTTACATGAATTACAATAATTATGAATGATATCTTATACCTATCTGATACTCTGGCCCACCTGAGACAAAGCTGCCAGAGATTCTCCCCATGACTGCAAGCGACTAAGTCCCACACCAGCATATTGGTTATCTGTTGTGCTGTGTCATTTTAAAGAAAGCAAGAGTGAGCTATAATGCCCAGCATAATAATGTACAGTATGAAATAACTATATGATAAACTCAAGTAAAACGTCATATATGATAAAAATGTTTTATTCAAAAATAGTTTTCCTTGGTGATACACACCTTCTTTTGAAAACAATTCTTTAGTGGATTTATTATCCTGCGAATACCTTAATGGTAAACCCAACACTAAGCTTGGGTTACGGTATTGCATCACAATTCCAGTTGGAAGAATAGGACGTTAATTGGAGCCACCGCATATGATGATCAGTCGTACTACAGGAAAATAGTAACCTTTTCTACTAGTAGAAGGACGATACCTTCGTATCCCAGTTATCACCCTTGCCGCATTCGGGCTACGTGTCCCATTTTTCGGTATACACATACTTCACAAGTTCCTGAGTACACAGAGTACCTTCGCATGCGGTACCTTTGGTAGTCCACCTAGCACACATAGTACTAGAGTCCACCTCTCCCTTGTCCTTTAACAGAATTCTATCATATCTTGAGAACTCGAACCACATCGAAGTTCCCCCAAGCGTTTTAATTATTGATAGAAATAGCTTGTTTTATTAGCGTATATATGTATATGTATACGTACTTCCGAATTTTTCGGAGGAAGTATTAATGATGTGAGTTGACCGTTGTCAACAGATAATTAAATAAGGGGGAGTTTCTTTTGAAACTATGCTCAAATATTTAAAATAAGTCGAGATAAATTCATCGACGGTCTGAAAGTATTCGTATGGTTTCCTGAAATCCTGGAGTATTTTTGAATAGGTTTTATGATTTTTAAATCATAATAAATCATTTCATAAATAATTAATAATTAAATAATTAAACCTCGAATAATTATACTTTAAAGAATATTTGAAACAATGTTCCTCAACTAATTTATGTTTAAGTAATTTAAGTAATCTTTAATAATAATTTGGGTTTGAAATAATAATCGTTGGAGATTACTTCTCCTATCATAAATGGATAGTTAGATAATACTCATTATTCGAACAATAAATTATAGTTTAGGGAATACGATCTTTGGAAATCGAATAACTTTTGATCCGTAAATCGAAATCAAGCGATTCAAGCACCTAAACGATCCTCATAACATTGTCTATCATAATCAATCTCACGTTTCAGGAAACTACAGTTTATAAATTCAGGAACTTCTGCAGAAACCTAAGTTGAGTTTTGTTTATTTTAACGAGGTTATGATTACGATCCGCGTTTCATTTACGTCTTAAATCATTATACCACCATCAACAACCATCAAATCATCATATAAACACTAACTACTCTCAAGAAAATCATGTTCTTGAGGCAACAATCATCAACCTTAAAACTAATTAACTAAACATCAAGATAATATGAAATTAATCATCAAAACCATACTTATATCCAAGATCCTTACTTTTCTTGAAACTTAAAACTTAAACAAAGTTTGGATGAATGTTTATACCTTCCTTGAAGCTTTTTAATACTTAATAAAGTCCTAAGATCCTTGATGAATCTTTGGTCTAGATTTAGGAGCCTTAAACTTTCATGAAAATCAAGAAAACAAGTTAGTGATTTTCGGAGTTACTCTTCACCCTCAACTTCAAACATTTTTATAAAATTGATAACTTCATGGATGGACATGAAATTTGGTGAGTGACTTACCCATGATATGAGAGAGGTTTGGTAAAAATTTGGTGATTTTTGAATGATTAGAAAATGAGATATGAATTTTTCTCTCCATGGTGTTCTTGAAAATCAGCATGGTGTTTTGTGAGAGAGAGAGAGAGAGTTTGTTGCTTCTTGAATGCTTCTCTTGGAAGATTGTATTATATGACTTGTATATCTTCTATTATATATCCTAGGAATAGATAATGTTGGCATATCTTAAGACATATCTTGCTAGCTTCCTAGGTTACAAGCTAATTTATTTAGTCTTAGGTTTTAGCTTTACTATTCCTAGCTTTAGGTTATCATGCTTCCTAGTTTAGGTTACTATTTGGTAACCTAGCCATGGTTAGTTTCTAACCATGGTTAGTTAGTTTAGTTAGTTTGGTTTGATACGTTTATTTATTCGTTTACGCGTTTGCTCGATCGCTTAATCATTTTCGTAATATTTCTCATAAACGGTTCGCGGTGTAAATCATTTCACATACATTCTTTGTGTTTTGAAGTATCGTTCTTGGATATAAATTCGTAGGATTTTAAATTAGCAATTATATTGTGATTCTTGTAATCCTTGATTGTTCGTAGATATGGTCATTTTTCAAAGTTCGTTTTCTTCGAAAACTAATAGCGTTTACATACACTTATTTGGTACGTATAATCATGTTATCAACTCCGGAACTCAATTTCTCATGCACAACATAGTGTGGGCTAAAAAGTTTTTCCCATCTGTCAGGGTTACTATTCATTAAGCTTTTTTACAAGGTCTCAAAAATTTGAGTTGTTATATTACTATTCATAAAGGTCTTTTACTGATGTGAAAATTTTGGGTTCTTACAGTCTCCCCCCCTTAAAATGATTCCGTCCCGGAATTAGTTTAGAAACAGGCAAGGATATGCTTCTCACATGACAACCTCGAGTTCTCACGTTGGCTTTGCAGTATTTGATCTCTTCATAAAAGTTTTACTCCTCCGTCAAATATATTTTATAGTACTTGTTATTGTAGATCTATGATCTCTACACGTTGTTCCACATACGCTAATTTTGGCTGCAAGTTTATTAGCTCATTTTCAATCATATGTATGGCTTTGACGGTTAAATTTCCTAACCTCGATTCGTGGTATTCGTTATAAACTTGGCTACCGTTCGATGATGGTGCTAATTTATAAGTCAACTTTCTTAGTCCTTTAATTCTTCAACCGGTCCAATAAATCTTGGGTTCAACATTTCTTTCCCTTTAGAATCTCATCACTCCCTCCTCGGGAGGTACTTTCAACAATACTTGGTCTGTTACTTCGTACTTTCTGTCTTTATAGTTCTGGTCCGTATATCTCTATTGTTTATCCTGGGCTGCCACTAGCTGGGTTCTGATAAGTTCTAGGAATTCCTTCGGTCTGTTGACTCAACTATGGTCCAGTATCCTCCGCTTACCAATTTCTTCCCAACCTAAGAGAGAACGATTCTTTCTTCCGTACAAAGCTTTGTACCTGTTCCAATGCACGCATGATAACTCGTTATTGTTGGTAATTCGATTAACGTCAATTGGTCGCTTCATTTCCCTTAAAAATCTATAATATGGACGATTAATGCATCTTCTAGTGTTTAGAATCATCCTTTAACTTATTCGTTTCCCCCTCCATCGCTCCTACTAGTGCTAGAGTTTCGTTCCTTAACGTTTTCCCATTTTGGCGCATCATCTCTGTCGATTATTTTATGTAAGAAATTCTCGTCGCATTTCTACACGCCCGTCTCCTGTTACACACTTAGCGTCAGATTTAACATTTCTTCCTGTAGTAATGTACGGCAAATCATCCTCATGTTGCCACCTTGAAGGAAGCACCATGTCATACGCAATTGATTCACACGTTTTAGGATCATGGAACGTTCAGCTTCCGTCATCGGTCGGACTTCTTTAATCATTTCCCGTATAATATCTATAGTACAACGATACCTTCTTGGTCGTACTTTTTATTCTCGCTAGCGTCTTAGACGTATTCATGTTTATTAGTACCTGCTACTAGTGGCCTTTATAGGGCGTGTACAATCTTCTTTTCCTTCTATCAGCTCTAACAATAACATCCTTCATTCTTTCACGTTGTCCTTCATAAGGGATATCGGCGACTATTTTTCATATGCTAGCATATTCTAGCATAGTAAGTACATCTACACGAATTATCTGTCAACAATAGGCGATTCCCCAAACCGTTTCAAATAAAAGGTAAGCCGCTAGACGTATCTTCAATGGTCAGGATAGTCCTCTCATTCTACTTGTCAATTTGAGAACTCTAAGTCGTGCCTTTGTCCGTCCTTTTTCGCAAAATATCTTGGAAAATAGTCCCGTTGTGAAATTAAATCTTGGGTCCTTGCGCGGCGCAGTCATCACGGGGTCTCTCTGTCCGAATTATCTCTTCTGCGTTCATAACAATTTTGTAGAGTGGAGATCTATCCTTGCATAATAAAATAAGCGGTCCTATTTAATCTATCACTCAAAATCCTCAAATAGCACGACAACTAACTTGCTTCTTGATAATCCTCCTTCAAAATTTATTATAATAAACTCTTACTCCCATTTGGGTCATTTACAAGCCGCAATCGCCAAAATTTGAATCCTAGCCTTTCCTTTCCAAAATTTACTCATAAGTTAAACTTTTTGTCCGTTTTAGTGCGAACCTTATCGCGATTATTCTAGATTATTATTAGAATACCTTATGTCACGGTACTTAAGTCGCATAGACAAATCATTATACTTCACACAAAATCATATTCCTCGAATTCATACATGCTCGGTCTTTCCCGAATTTATTAGTACTTATCCCGATAGTGTTTCACAGAAGCGTACCTCACTAATCACGTTGGTATCTTATTATCGTTCTTCTATAATCATGTTAAAGATCCTTAGGATGATAACCAAACATGGTATTCCCTTTTTAAAATAACTTACTCATCACGATACTTCGATTGCACCATCATAACATTGAATTTTTCATTCTCATATTACAACAATCAGTTATTAACTATACCTCTCTTTGTTCGGAAGGCAATTAGCCTTGGAAGAATATTTTTTACGATATCGATGCAATTTAGACAATCTTAACCAGATTTCAAAATCTAATATCTGAAAAAAATGAGCTCTGAATAAAAGAGTCGCAACACTCAAAAGATTTATAACTTGAAAGGAAGAATACAACAAATATTATCCTTCCATGTCCTTAGAATTTTATATTGTGATATTATAAAGAATATCCATTAAAAGCAATAATTGCTGAATAATAACATCATACGAATGATACTTGTAAGATATTTCCATTGAAAGAATACTTTTCTTTTCGAATAGTGAAGGAAATTTGAAATAACATCCTCAACCAAAGGTTAATCATTGAGGTTTCAAAGAGATGCTATTTGATAGAAGAACTTTTATTCAAAGGTTAACAAATAGGGAAGTATATTGTTCTTCAATCACTTTATGATTTTAATTCGATATTCGTTATATAAATGAAAGAATAGAATATTTTATGAACAAAATATTTCATAAAACTAAATATGAATTCTCGTTTGAGTGGGAGACCTAGTTAGGTCTCAATTAAATCATCCTTTAAAAATTTCATCAACGATTAATCTTGCATATATAATGCATTGTAAAAAAAATTTGATTGGAAGTGGAACTAGAAAAATAATAATAGTCCATATCAAGCAATATTATTAATCGGCTAAGAAAATGGTCAGCTCAATCGGTTTGGCCCATAGCAACTAGCTAGAGCGAGTAGCTAGGCTTTCATCGTATTAATTAAAATTTCGACTAGTTAGGACATTAACTAGTCGTTCATGAGAACATATAAAATTAAGCATATTTTAGTTTGTTCAAAAAAGAGAATCTCAATATTGTTACCACTAAGAATTTGTGGCTACCTGGATGACGATTTCAAAATAAAGAGTTTTCCAATTGGGGCTGAGAAAAGCAATTATAACTCTAAATTGAGTGGTCTTAGCATCGGAACAATTGATAGCCTCTCATCAAATATTTCTTGCCAATAAAATGGTACACTCATAGATGCCCTTGTTCATATACTTTATCAGATTCTCAAATAGAATTGAATTTAGAATACCAATATCATTTTGGCACCCTTACTATGATTTCAAAGTTCAATATACAATTTCATCCCGATTAGAAGAAAAGGATTCCAGAGGAATCCATGGATATTAGATCATCCATATTTTTTACAATTTGTTAAATATTTACGATCTCGACTGAGAAGCGTAAGTATGAAAGAAGAATCAAATCAAATGAAGATATTTATTATGAATATTCATCGATGAATTGAGGAAATTTATGAAAAAATTCCTTGGATAATTGAAATAAAGTATAAATAGCTCTGAGTCGAATAAGAAGATCATAATCTATGAATGAAAGTTTATTGATCGACTAAAAGTATTGAACAAGTCCTGATGCGGAGAAAGTCTATTCAAGTTGTTGGTCACATCAGAAGTTCAGAGTAGGGAACTAAAATGATTGCCTGATATGACTTATCAAGGCAATACGAATGATCAACAGTTTGGAGGGAGTAGCATGACAATGAGTAGGTGCCAAAATATTTCACTGATTATCCTAACTCTCGTTATTATCAGTCTGAGGATGATACCACCTCTTCGTCTTTGTAATTCCTTATTTCAGCTAGTGTCTCTTTCAAATCATTTTAAAATCGCTTACTAACTTGACTTTCGCACGTATATCTGTCATTCAGGTGTTTTACCTCGAAGTCCTTACTCAGAAATATTCCAAAAGCATCTTTTAAGCTGATAGGGGCCTACTACACGCATCCGTTACTAACTACAAGTGGTCAGTTCTCCTTGGGAACATATCAAAGAGATCTCTTAGGGATCTCAATGCAGTTCATAAGTTCGGTGGCATGTGTGTGTAAGTGAACATACATTACTGAATATATTACAGGTCTACGAGTATATATACGTAGTCTCTGACATTATTTCTACCGAAGAATTCCGCTCTAAACTCACGGGTCTATCCTTTTAAAAGGTTCTAAGATTAAACTATTATTCGTTGTAATCTTACGCCATTCAATTGTAGGCATGCCATCAATTCTCGATGCTCTCGATCTCTGAGCTAAACCATCATAACCTTACATGTTAAGTACACTAATAATATCATGTAGTGTAGTCGTCTTACGATAACATTCTTATATTACATTCAAATCTTCCTTAATAGAAAATATCCTTAAGGGTATATTGA